>NW_027526676.1:0-154696 GCF_052857255.1 Amblyomma americanum | reverse complement strand
ACACTTGTAAAACCGAGGTGTTCAGATCTAGCTCGTTTTGGTGTAAAACAGCTTGTTTCGTTGTATTAAGCACGAATACATGCTTTTCGCGCAGTTATAAGAGAAAAAGTTTAGACGCTTATCAGAGGAACACTAGTAAAACCGATGTGTTGTGATTTAGCTCGTTTCGGTCTAAAACAGCTTGTTTCGTTGTATTAAGCAAGAATACATGCTTTTCGCGCAGTTATAAGAGAAAAAGTTTTGACGCGTATCAGAGGAACACTTGTAAAACCGATGTGTTGTGATTTTGCTCGTTTTGGTCTAAAACAGCTTGTTTCGCTGTATTAAGCAAGAATACATGCTTTTCGCGCAGTTATTAGCGAAAAAGTTTTGACGAGTATCACGTGGAACAATTGTAATACCGATGTGTTGTGATTTGGCTCGTTTCGGTCTAAAACAGCTTGTTTCGTTGTATTAAGCAAGAATACATTCTTTTCGCGCAGTTATCAGAGAAAAAGTTTTGACGCGTATCAGAGGAACACTTGTAAAACCAATGTGTTCAGATTTACCTCGTTTCGGTCTAAAACAGCTTGTTTCGTTGAACTAAGCACGAATACATGCTTTTCGCGCAGTTATAAGAGAAAAAGTTTTGACGCGTGTCACAGGGACACTTGTAAAACCGATGTGTTCAGATTTAGCTCGTTTCGGTCTAAAACGGCTTGTTTCGTCGTATTAAGCACGAATACATGCTTTTCGCGCAGTTATAAGAGAAAAAGTTTAGACGCGTATCAGAGGAACACTTGTAAAACCGAGGTGTTGCGATTTAGCTCGTTTCGGTCTAAAACAGCTTGTTTCGCTGTATTAAGCAAGAATACATGCTTTTCGCGCAGTTATAAGACAAAAAGTTTTGACGCGTATCAGAGGAACACTTGTAAAACCGATGTGTTGTGATTTAGCTCGTTTCGGTCTAAAACTGCTTGTTTCGCTGTATTAAGCAAGAATACATGCTTTTCGCGCACTTATAAGAGAAAAAGTTTTGAAGCGTGTCACAGGGACACTTGTAAAACCGATGTGTTCAAATTTAGCTCGTTTCGGTCTAAAACAACTTGTTTCGTTGTATTAAGCACGAATACATGCTTTTCGCGCAGTTATAAGAGAAAAAAGTTTTGACGCGTATCAGAGGAAGACTTGTAAAACCGATGTGTTGTGATTTAGCTCGTTTTGGTCTAAAACAGCTTGTTTCGCAGTATTAAGCAAGAATACGTGATTTTCGCGTAGTTATAAGAGAAAAAGTTTTGACGCGTATCAGAGGAACACTTGTAAAACCGATGTGTTGTGATTTAGCTCGTTTCGGTCTAAAACAGCTTGTTTCGCTGTATTAAGCAAGAATACATGCTTTTCGCGCAGTTATAAGAGAAAAAGTTTTGACGCGTGTCACAGGGACACTTGTAAAACCGATGTGTTCAGATTTAGCTCGTTTCGGTCTAAAACAGCTTGTTTCGTCGTATTAAGCACGAATACATGCTTTTCGCGCAGTTATAAGAGAAAAAGTTTAGACGCGTATCAGAGGAACACATGTAAAACCGATGTGTTGCGATTTAGCTCGTTTCGGTCTAAAACAGCTTGTTTCGCTGTATTAAGCAAGAATACATGCTTTTCGCACAGTTATAAGAGAGAAAGTTTTGACGCGTGTCACAGGGACACTTGTAAAACCGATGTGTTGTGATTTAGCTCGTTTCGGTCTAAAACAGCTTGTTTCTTTGTATTAAGCAAGAATACATGCTTTTCGCGCAGTTATAAGACAAAAAGTTTTGACGCGTATCAGAGGAACACTTGTAAAACCGATGTGTTGTGATTTAGCTCGTTTCGGTCTAAAACAGCTTGTTTCGCTGTATTAAGCAAGAATACATGCTTTTCGCGCAGTTATAAGAGAAAAAGTTTTGAAGCGTGTCACAGGGACACTTGTAAAACCGATGTGTTCAAATTTAGCTCGTTTCGGTCTAAAACAACTTGTTTCGTTGTATTAAGCACGAATACATGCTTTTCGCGCAGTTATAAGAGAAAAAAGTTTTGACGCGTATCAGAGGAAGACTTGTAAAACCGATGTGTTGTGATTTAGCTCGTTTTGATCTAAAACAGCTTGTTTCGCAGTATTAAGCAAGAATACGTGAATTTCGCTTAGTTATAAGAGAAAAAGTTTAGACGCGTATCAGAGGAACACTTGTAAAACCGATGTGTTGTGATTTAGCTCGTTTCGGTCTAAAACAGCTTGTTTCGTTGTATTAAGCAAGATGTGACGCGTATCAGAGGAACACTTGTAAAGCCGATGTGTTGTGATTTAGCTCGTTTCGGTCTAAAACAGCTTGTTTCGCTGTATTAAGCAGGAATACATGCTTTTCGCGCAGTTATAAGAGAAAAAGTTTTAAAGGCATGTCACAGGGACACTTGTATAAGAGAAAAAGTTTTGACGCGTGTCACAGGGACACTTGTAAAACCGATGTGTTCAGATTTAGCTCGTTTCGGTCTAAAACAGCTTGTTTCGTTAGACTAAGCACGAATACATGCTTTTCGCGCAGTTATAGGAGAAAAAAGTTTTGACGCGTATCAGAGGAACACTTGTAAAACCGATGTGTTGTGATTTAGCTCGTTTCGGTCTAAAACAGCTTGTTTCGTTGTATTAAGCAAGAGTACATGCTTTTCGCGCAGTTATAAGAGAAAAAGTTTTGACGCGTGTCACAAGGACACTTGTAAAACCGATGTGTTCAGATTTACCTCGTTTCGGTGTAAAACAGCTTGTTTCGTTGTATTAAGCACGAATACATGCTTTTCGCGCAGTTATAAGAGAAAAAGTTTAGACGCTTATCAGAGGAACACTAGTAAAACCGATGTGTTGTGATTTAGCTCGTTTCGGTCTAAAACAGCTTGTTTCGTTGTATTAAGCAAGAATACATGCTTTTCGCGCAGTTATCAGAGAAAAAGTTTTGACGCGTATCAGAGGAACACTTGTAAAACCGATGTGTTGTGATTTAGCTCGTTTTGGTCTAAAATAGCTTGTTTCGCTGTATTAAGCAAGAATACACGCTTTTCGCGCAGTTATTAGCGAAAAAGTTTTGACGAGTATCACGTGGAACAATTGTAATACCGATGTGTTGTGATTTGGCTCGTTTCGGTCTAAAACAGCTTGTTTCGTTGTATTAAGCAAGAATACATTCTTTTCGCGCAGTTATCAGAGAAAAAGTTTTGACGCGTATCAGAGGAACACTTGTAAAACCAATGTGTTCAGATTTACCTCGTTTTGGTCTAAAACAGCTTGTTTCGCTGTATTAAGCAAGAAAACGTGCTTTTCGCGTAGTTATAAGAGAAAAAGTTTTGACGCGTGTCACAGGGACACTTGTAAAACCGAGGTGTTCAGATCTAGCTCGTTTTGGTGTAAAACAGCTTGTTTCGTTGTATTAAGCACGAATACATGCTTTTCGCGCAGTTATAAGAGAAAAAGTTTAGACGCTTATCAGAGGAACACTAGTAAAACCGATGTGTTCAGATCTAGCTCGTTTTGGTCTAAAACAGCTTGTTTCGCTGTATTAAGCAAGAATACGTGATTTTCGCGCAGTTATAAGAGAAAAACGTTTTGACGCGTATCAGAGAAACACTTGTAAAACCGATGTGTTGTGATTTAGCTCGTTTCGGTCTAAAACAGCTTGTTTCGTTGTATTAAGCAAGAATACATGCTTTTCGCGCAGTTATAAGAGAAAAAGTTTTGACGCGTATCAGAGGAACACTTGTAAAACCGATGTGTTGTGATTTAGCTCGGTTTGGTCTAAAACAGCTTGTTTCGCTGTATTAAGCAAGAATACATGCTTTTCGCGCAGTTATAAGAGAAAAAGTTTTGACGCGTGTCACAGGGACACTTGTAAAACCGATGTGTTCAGATTTAGCTCGTTTCGGTCTAAAACAGCTTGTTTCGCTGTATTAAGCAGGAATACATGCTTTTCGCGCAGTTATAAGAGAAAGTTTTAAAGGCATGTCACAGGGACACTTGTAAAACCGATGTGTTCAGATTTACCACGTTTCGGTCTAAAACAGCTTGTTTCGTTAGACTAAGCACGAATACATGCTTTTCGCGCAGTTATAAGAGAAAAAAGTATTGACGCGTATCAGAGGAACACTTGTAAAACCGATGTGTTGTGATTTAGCTCGTTTCGGTCTAAAACAGCTTGTTTCGTTGTATTAAGCAAGAATACATGCTTTTCGCGCAGTTATAAGAGAAAAAGTTTTGACGCGTGTCACAGGGACACTTGTAAAACCGATGTGTTCAGATTTAGCTCGTTTCGGTCTAAAACAGCTTGTTTCGCTGTATTAAGCAGGAATACATGCTTTTCGCGCAGTTATAAGAGAAAGTTTTAAAGGCATGTCACAGGGACACTTGTAAAACCGATGTGTTGTGATTTAACTCGTTTCGGTCTAAAACAGCTTGTTTCGCTGTATTAAGCAAGAATACATGCTTTTCGCGCAGTTATAAGAGAAAAGGTTGTGACGCGTGTCACAGGGACACTAGTAAAACCGATGTGTTCAGATTTAGCTCGTTTCGGTCTAAAACAGCTTGTTTCGCTGTATTAAGCACGAATACATGCTTTTCGCGCAGGTATAAGAGAAAAAGTTTTGACGCGTGTCACAGGAACACTTGTAAAACCGATGTGTTCAGATTTAGCTCGTTTCGGTCTAAAACAGCTTGTTTCGCTGTATTAAGCAAGAATAAGTGCTTTTCGCGCAGTTACAAGAGAAAAAGTTTTGACGCGTGTCACAGGGACACTTGTAAAACCGATGTGTTCAGATCTAGCTCGTTTTGGTCTAAAACAGCTTGTTTCGCTGTATTAAGCAAGAATACGTGATTTTCGCGCAGTTATAAGAGAAAAACGTTTTGACGCGTATCAGAGAAACACTTGTAAAACCGATGTGTTGTGATTTAGCTCGTTTCGGTCTAAAACAGCTTGTTTCGTTGTATTAAGCAAGAATACATGCTTTTCGCGCAGTTATAAGAGAAAAAGTTTTGACGCGTATCAGAGGAACACTTGTAAAACCGATGTGTTGTGATTTAGCTCGGTTTGGTCTAAAACAGCTTGTTTCGCTGTATTAAGCAAGAATACATGCTTTTCGCGCAGTTATAAGAGAAAAAGTTTTGACGCGTGTCACAGGGACACTTGTAAAACCGATGTGTTCAGATTTAGCTCGTTTCGGTCTAAAACAGCTTGTTTCGCTGTATTAAGCAGGAATACATGCTTTTCGCGCAGTTATAAGAGAAAGTTTTAAAGGCATGTCACAGGGACACTTGTAAAACCGATGTGTTGTGATTTAACTCGTTTCGGTCTAAAACAGCTTGTTTCGCTGTATTAAGCAAGAATACATGCTTTTCGCGCAGTTATAAGAGAAAAGGTTGTGACGCGTGTCACAGGGACACTAGTAAAACCGATGTGTTCAGATTTAGCTCGTTTCGGTCTAAAACAGCTTGTTTCGCTGTATTAAGCACGAATACATGCTTTTCGCGCAGGTATAAGAGAAAAAGTTTTGACGCGTGTCACAGGAACACTTGTAAAACCGATGTGTTCAGATTTAGCTCGTTTCGGTCTAAAACAGCTTGTTTCGCTGTATTAAGCAAGAATAAGTGCTTTTCGCGCAGTTACAAGAGAAAAAGTTTTGACGCGTGTCACAGGGACACTTGTAAAACCGATGTGTTGTGATTTAGCTCGTTTCGGTCTAAAACAGCTTGTTTCGCTGTATTAAGCAAGAATACGTGCTTTTCGCGCAGTTATAAGAGAAAAAGTTTTGACGCGTGTCACAGGGACACTTGTGAAACCGATGTGCTCAGATTTACCTCGTTGCGGTCTAAAACAGCTTGTTTCGTTGAACTAAGCACGAATACATGCTTTTCGCGCAGTTATAAGAGAAAAAAGTTTTGACGCGTATCAGAGGAGCACTTGTAAAACCGATGTGTTGCGATTTAGCTCGTTTCGGTCTAAAACAGCTTGTTTCGCTGCATTAAGCACGAATACATGCTTTTCGCGCAGTTATAAGAGAAAAAGTTTTGACGCGTATCAGAGGAGCACTTGTAAAACCGATCTGTTGTGATTTAACTCGTTTCGGTCTAAAACAGCTTGTTTCGCTGTATTAAGCAAGAATACATGCTTTTCGCGCAGTTATAAGAGAAAAGGTTGTGACGCGTGTCACAGGGACACTTGTGAAACAGATGTGCTCAGATTTACCTCGTTTCGGTCTAAAACAGCTTGTTTCGTTGAACTAAGCACGAATACATGCTTTTCGCGCAGTTATAAGAGAAAAAAGTTTTGACGCGTATCAGAGGAAGACTTGTAAAACCGATGTGTTGTGATTTAGCTCGTTTTGGTCTAAAACAGCTTGTTTCGCTGTATTAAGCAAGAATACGTGATTTTCGCGCAGTTATAAGAGAAAAAGTTTTGACGCGTATCAGAGAAACACTTGTAAAACCGATGTGTTGTGATTTAGCTCGTTTCGGTCTAAAACAGCTTGTTTCGTTGTATTAAGCAAGAATACATGCTTTTCGCGCAGTTATAAGAGAAAAAGTTTTGACGCGTATCAGAGGAACACTTGTAAAACCGATGTGTTGTGATTTAGCTCGTTTTGGTCTAAAACAGCTTGTTTCGCTGTATTAAGCAAGAATACATGCTTTTCGCGCAGTTATAAGAGAAAAAGTTTTGACGCGTGTCACAGGGACACTTGTAAAACCGATGTGTTCAGATTTAGCTCGTTTCGGTCTAAAACAGCTTGTTTCGCTGTATTAAGCAGGAATACATGCTTTTCGCGCAGTTATAAGAGAAAGTTTTAAAGGCATGTCACAGGGACACTTGTAAAACCGATGTGTTCAGATTTACCACGTTTCGGTCTAAAACAGCTTGTTTCGTTAGACTAAGCACGAATACATGCTTTTCGCGCAGTTATAAGAGAAAAAAGTATTGACGCGTATCAGAGGAACACTTGTAAAACCGATGTGTTGTGATTTAGCTCGTTTCGGTCTAAAACAGCTTGTTTCGTTGTATTAAGCAAGAATACATGCTTTTCGCGCAGTTATAAGAGAAAAAGTTTTGACGCGTGTCACAGGGACACTTGTAAAACCGATGTGTTCAGATTTAGCTCGTTTCGGTCTAAAACAGCTTGTTTCGCTGTATTAAGCAGGAATACATGCTTTTCGCGCAGTTATAAGAGAAAGTTTTAAAGGCATGTCACAGGGACACTTGTAAAACCGATGTGTTGTGATTTAACTCGTTTCGGTCTAAAACAGCTTGTTTCGCTGTATTAAGCAAGAATACATGCTTTTCGCGCAGTTATAAGAGAAAAGGTTGTGACGCGTGTCACAGGGACACTAGTAAAACCGATGTGTTCAGATTTAGCTCGTTTCGGTCTAAAACAGCTTGTTTCGCTGTATTAAGCACGAATACATGCTTTTCGCGCAGGTATAAGAGAAAAAGTTTTGACGCGTGTCACAGGAACACTTGTAAAACCGATGTGTTCAGATTTAGCTCGTTTCGGTCTAAAACAGCTTGTTTCGCTGTATTAAGCAAGAATAAGTGCTTTTCGCGCAGTTACAAGAGAAAAAGTTTTGACGCGTGTCACAGGGACACTTGTAAAACCGATGTGTTCAGATCTAGCTCGTTTTGGTCTAAAACAGCTTGTTTCGCTGTATTAAGCAAGAATACGTGATTTTCGCGCAGTTATAAGAGAAAAACGTTTTGACGCGTATCAGAGAAACACTTGTAAAACCGATGTGTTGTGATTTAGCTCGTTTCGGTCTAAAACAGCTTGTTTCGTTGTATTAAGCAAGAATACATGCTTTTCGCGCAGTTATAAGAGAAAAAGTTTTGACGCGTATCAGAGGAACACTTGTAAAACCGATGTGTTGTGATTTAGCTCGGTTTGGTCTAAAACAGCTTGTTTCGCTGTATTAAGCAAGAATACGTGCTTTTCGCGCAGTTATAAGAGAAAAAGTTTGGACGCGTGTCACAGGGACACTTGTGAAACAGATGTGCTCAGATTTACCTCGTTTCGGTCTAAAACAGCTTGTTTCGTTGTATTAAGCAAGAATACATGCTTTTCGCGCAGTTATAAGAAAAAAAGTTTTGACGCGTGTCACAGGGACACTTGTAAAACCGATGTGTTCAGATTTAGCTCGTTTCGGTCTAAAACAGCTTGTTTCGCTGTATTAAGCAAGAATACATGCTTTTCGCGCAGTTATAAGAGAAAAAGTTTTGACGCGTATCAGAGGAACACTTGTAAAACCCATGTGTTGTGATTTAGCTCGTTTCGGTCTAAAACAGCTTGTTTCGCTGTAATAAGCAAGAATACATGCTTTTCGCGCAGTTATAAGAGAAAAAGTTTTGACGCGTGTCACAGGGACACTTGTAAAACCGATGTGTTCAGATTTACCTCGTTTCGGTCTAAAACAGCTTGTTTCGTTGAACTAAGCCCGAATACATGCTTTTCGCGCAGTTATAAGAGAAAAAAGTTTTGACGCGTGTCAGAGGAACACTTGTAAAACCGATGTGTTGCGATTTAGCTCGTTTCGGTCTAAAACAGCTTGTTTCGCTGTATTAAGCAAGAATACATGCTTTTCGCGCAGTTATAAGAGAAAAAG
Organism: Amblyomma americanum; assembly: GCF_052857255.1. Lineage (NCBI taxonomy): Eukaryota > Metazoa > Arthropoda > Arachnida > Ixodida > Ixodidae > Amblyomma > Amblyomma americanum. Next base: position 146,058 of record NW_027526676.1, on the reverse strand, counting down.
TTTTGACGCGTGTCACAGGGACACTTGTAAAACCGATGTGTTGTGATTTAGCTCGTTTCGGTCTAAAACAGCTTGTTTCGTTGTATTAAGCAAGAATACATGCTTTTCGCGCGGTTATAAGAAAAAAAGTTTTGACGCGTATCAGAGGAACACTTGTAAAACCGATGTGTTGTGATTTAGCTCGTTTCGGTCTAAAACAGCTTGTTTCGCTGTATTAAGCAAGAATACATGCTTTTCGCGCAGTTATAAGAGAAAAAGTTTTGACGCGTGTCACTAAGACACTTGTGAAACAGATGTGCTCAGATTTACCTCGTTTCGGTCTAAAACAGCTTGTTTCGTTGAACTAAGCACGAATACATGCTTTTCGCGCAGTTACAGGAGAAAAAAGTTTTGACGCGTGTCAGAGGAACACTTGTAAAACCGATGTGTTGCGATTTAGCTCGTTTCGGTCTAAAACAGCTTGTTTCGCTGTATTAAGCAAGAATACATGCTTTTCGCGCAGTTATAAGAGAAAAAGTTTTGACGCGTGTCACAGGGATACTTGTAAAACCGATGTGTTGTGATTTAGCTCGTTTCGGTCTAAAACAGCTTGTTTCGTTGTATTAAGCAAGAATACATGCTTTTCGCGCAGTTATAAGAGAAAAAGTTTTGACGCGTATCAGAATAGCACTTGTAAAACCGATGTGTTGTGATTTAGCTCGTTTCGGTCTAAAACAGCTTGTTTCGCTGTATTAAGCAAGAATACATGCTTTTCGCGCAGTTATAAGAGAAAAAGTTTTGACGCTTGTCACAGGGACACTTGTAAAACCGATGTGTTGTGATTTAGCTCGTTTCGGTCTAAAACAGCTTGTTTCGCTGTATTAAGCAAGAATACGTGCTTTTCGCGCAGTTATAAGAGAAAAAGTTTGAAGCGTGTCACAGGGACACTTGTGAAACCGATGTGCTCAGATTTACCTCGTTTCGGTCTAAAACAGCTTGTTTCGTTGAACTAAGCACGAATACATGCTTTTCGCGCAGTTATAAGAGAAAAAAGTTTTGACGCGTATCAGAGGAACACTTGTAAAACCGATGTGTTGCGATTTAGCTCGTTTCGGTCTAAAACAGCTTGTTTCGCTGTATTAAGCAAGAATACGTGCTTTTCGCGCAGTTACAAGAGAAAAAGTTTTGACGCGTGTCACAGGGACACTTGTAAAACCGATGTGTTCAGATCTAGCTCGTTTTGGTGTAAAACAGCTTGTTTCGTTGTATTAAGCACGAATACATGCTTTTCGCGCAGTTATAAGAGAAAAAGTTTAGACGCGTATCAGAGGAACACTTGTAAAACCGATGTGTTGTGATTTAGCTCGTTTCGGTCTAAAACAGCTTGTTTCGTTGTATTAAGCAAGAATACATGCTTTTCGCGCAGTTATAAGAGAAAAGGTTGTGACGCGTGTCACAGGGACACTTGTGAAACAGATGTGCTCAGATTTACCTCGTTTCGGTCTAAAACAGCTTGTTTCGTTGAACTAAGCACGAATACATGCTTTTCGCGCAGTTATAAGAGAAAAAAGTTTTGACGCGTATCAGAGGAAGACTTGTAAAACCGATGTGTTGTGATTTAGCTCGTTTTGGTCTAAAACAGCTTGTTTCGCTGTATTAAGCAAGAATACGTGATTTTCGCGCAGTTATAAGAGAAAAAGTTTTGACGCGTATCAGAGAAACACTTGTAAAACCGATGTGTTGTGATTTAGCTCGTTTCGGTCTAAAACAGCTTGTTTCGTTGTATTAAGCAAGAATACATGCTTTTCGCGCAGTTATAAGAGAAAAAGTTTTGACGCGTATCAGAGGAACACTTGTAAAACCGATGTGTTGTGATTTAGCTCGTTTTGGTCTAAAACAGCTTGTTTCGCTGTATTAAGCAAGAATACATGCTTTTCGCGCAGTTATAAGAGAAAAAGTTTTGACGCGTGTCACAGGGACACTTGTAAAACCGATGTGTTCAGATTTAGCTCGTTTCGGTCTAAAACAGCTTGTTTCGCTGTATTAAGCAGGAATACATGCTTTTCGCGCAGTTATAAGAGAAAGTTTTAAAGGCATGTCACAGGGACACTTGTAAAACCGATGTGTTCAGATTTACCACGTTTCGGTCTAAAACAGCTTGTTTCGTTAGACTAAGCACGAATACATGCTTTTCGCGCAGTTATAAGAGAAAAAAGTATTGACGCGTATCAGAGGAACACTTGTAAAACCGATGTGTTGTGATTTAGCTCGTTTCGGTCTAAAACAGCTTGTTTCGTTGTATTAAGCAAGAATACATGCTTTTCGCGCAGTTATAAGAGAAAAAGTTTTGACGCGTGTCACAGGGACACTTGTAAAACCGATGTGTTCAGATTTAGCTCGTTTCGGTCTAAAACAGCTTGTTTCGCTGTATTAAGCAGGAATACATGCTTTTCGCGCAGTTATAAGAGAAAGTTTTAAAGGCATGTCACAGGGACACTTGTAAAACCGATGTGTTGTGATTTAACTCGTTTCGGTCTAAAACAGCTTGTTTCGCTGTATTAAGCAAGAATACATGCTTTTCGCGCAGTTATAAGAGAAAAGGTTGTGACGCGTGTCACAGGGACACTAGTAAAACCGATGTGTTCAGATTTAGCTCGTTTCGGTCTAAAACAGCTTGTTTCGCTGTATTAAGCACGAATACATGCTTTTCGCGCAGGTATAAGAGAAAAAGTTTTGACGCGTGTCACAGGAACACTTGTAAAACCGATGTGTTCAGATTTAGCTCGTTTCGGTCTAAAACAGCTTGTTTCGCTGTATTAAGCAAGAATAAGTGCTTTTCGCGCAGTTACAAGAGAAAAAGTTTTGACGCGTGTCACAGGGACACTTGTAAAACCGATGTGTTCAGATCTAGCTCGTTTTGGTCTAAAACAGCTTGTTTCGCTGTATTAAGCAAGAATACGTGATTTTCGCGCAGTTATAAGAGAAAAACGTTTTGACGCGTATCAGAGAAACACTTGTAAAACCGATGTGTTGTGATTTAGCTCGTTTCGGTCTAAAACAGCTTGTTTCGTTGTATTAAGCAAGAATACATGCTTTTCGCGCAGTTATAAGAGAAAAAGTTTTGACGCGTATCAGAGGAACACTTGTAAAACCGATGTGTTGTGATTTAGCTCGGTTTGGTCTAAAACAGCTTGTTTCGCTGTATTAAGCAAGAATACGTGCTTTTCGCGCAGTTATAAGAGAAAAAGTTTGGACGCGTGTCACAGGGACACTTGTGAAACAGATGTGCTCAGATTTACCTCGTTTCGGTCTAAAACAGCTTGTTTCGTTGTATTAAGCAAGAATACATGCTTTTCGCGCAGTTATAAGAAAAAAAGTTTTGACGCGTGTCACAGGGACACTTGTAAAACCGATGTGTTCAGATTTAGCTCGTTTCGGTCTAAAACAGCTTGTTTCGCTGTATTAAGCAAGAATACATGCTTTTCGCGCAGTTATAAGAGAAAAAGTTTTGACGCGTATCAGAGGAACACTTGTAAAACCCATGTGTTGTGATTTAGCTCGTTTCGGTCTAAAACAGCTTGTTTCGCTGTAATAAGCAAGAATACATGCTTTTCGCGCAGTTATAAGAGAAAAAGTTTTGACGCGTGTCACAGGGACACTTGTAAAACCGATGTGTTCAGATTTACCTCGTTTCGGTCTAAAACAGCTTGTTTCGTTGAACTAAGCCCGAATACATGCTTTTCGCGCAGTTATAAGAGAAAAAAGTTTTGACGCGTGTCAGAGGAACACTTGTAAAACCGATGTGTTGCGATTTAGCTCGTTTCGGTCTAAAACAGCTTGTTTCGCTGTATTAAGCAAGAATACATGCTTTTCGCGCAGTTATAAGAGAAAAAGTTTTGACGCGTGTCACAGGGACACTTGTAAAACCGATGTGTTGTGATTTAGCTCGTTTCGGTCTAAAACAGCTTGTTTCGTTGTATTAAGCAAGAATACATGCTTTTCGCGCGGTTATAAGAAAAAAAGTTTTGACGCGTATCAGAGGAACACTTGTAAAACCGATGTGTTGTGATTTAGCTCGTTTCGGTCTAAAACAGCTTGTTTCGCTGTATTAAGCAAGAATACATGCTTTTCGCGCAGTTATAAGAGAAAAAGTTTTGACGCGTGTCACTAAGACACTTGTGAAACAGATGTGCTCAGATTTACCTCGTTTCGGTCTAAAACAGCTTGTTTCGTTGAACTAAGCACGAATACATGCTTTTCGCGCAGTTACAGGAGAAAAAAGTTTTGACGCGTGTCAGAGGAACACTTGTAAAACCGATGTGTTGCGATTTAGCTCGTTTCGGTCTAAAACAGCTTGTTTCGCTGTATTAAGCAAGAATACATGCTTTTCGCGCAGTTATAAGAGAAAAAGTTTTGACGCGTGTCACAGGGATACTTGTAAAACCGATGTGTTGTGATTTAGCTCGTTTCGGTCTAAAACAGCTTGTTTCGTTGTATTAAGCAAGAATACATGCTTTTCGCGCAGTTATAAGAGAAAAAGTTTTGACGCGTATCAGAATAGCACTTGTAAAACCGATGTGTTGTGATTTAGCTCGTTTCGGTCTAAAACAGCTTGTTTCGCTGTATTAAGCAAGAATACATGCTTTTCGCGCAGTTATAAGAGAAAAAGTTTTGACGCTTGTCACAGGGACACTTGTAAAACCGATGTGTTGTGATTTAGCTCGTTTCGGTCTAAAACAGCTTGTTTCGCTGTATTAAGCAAGAATACGTGCTTTTCGCGCAGTTATAAGAGAAAAAGTTTGAAGCGTGTCACAGGGACACTTGTGAAACCGATGTGCTCAGATTTACCTCGTTTCGGTCTAAAACAGCTTGTTTCGTTGAACTAAGCACGAATACATGCTTTTCGCGCAGTTATAAGAGAAAAAAGTTTTGACGCGTATCAGAGGAACACTTGTAAAACCGATGTGTTGCGATTTAGCTCGTTTCGGTCTAAAACAGCTTGTTTCGCTGTATTAAGCAAGAATACGTGCTTTTCGCGCAGTTACAAGAGAAAAAGTTTTGACGCGTGTCACAGGGACACTTGTAAAACCGATGTGTTCAGATCTAGCTCGTTTTGGTGTAAAACAGCTTGTTTCGTTGTATTAAGCACGAATACATGCTTTTCGCGCAGTTATAAGAGAAAAAGTTTAGACGCGTATCAGAGGAACACTTGTAAAACCGATGTGTTGTGATTTAGCTCGTTTCGGTCTAAAACAGCTTGTTTCGTTGTATTAAGCAAGAATACGTGCTTTTCGCGCAGTTATAAGAGAAAAAAATTTGACGCGTATCAGAGGAACACTTGTAAAGCCGATGTGTTGTGATTTAGCTCGTTTCCGTCTAAAACAGCTTGTTTCGCTGTATTAAGCAGGAATACATGCTTTTCGCGCAGTTATAAGAGAAAAAGTTTTAAAGGCATGTCACAGGGACACTTGTAAAACCGATGTGTTCAGATTTACCCCGTTTCGGTCTAAAACAGCTTGTTTCGTTAGACTAAGCACGAATACATGCTTTTCGCGCAGTTATAAGAGAAAAAGTTTTGACGCCTGTCACAGGGACACTTGTAAAACCGATGTGTTCAAATTTAGCTCGTTTCGGTCTAAAACAACTTGTTTCGTTGTATTAAGCACGAATACATGCCTTTCGCGCAGTTATAAGAGAAAAACGTTTTGACGCGTATCAGAGGAAGACTTGTAAAACCGATGTGTTCAGATCTAGCTCGTTTTGGTCTAAAACAGCTTGTTTCGTTGTATTAAGCACGAATACACCCTTTTCGCGCAGTTATAAGCGAAAAAGTTTAGACGCGTATCAGAGGAACACTTGTAAAACCGATGTGTTGTGATTTAGCTCGTTTCGGTCTAAAACAGCTTGTTTCGTTGTATTAAGCAAGAATACATGCTTTTCGCGCAGTTATAAGAGAAAAAGTTTTGACGCGTATCAGAGGAACACTTGTAAAACCGATGTGTTGTGATTTAGCTCGTTTCGGTCTAAAAAAGCTTGTTTCGCTGTATTAAGCAAGAATACATGCTTTTCGCGCAGTTATTAGAGAAAAAGTTTTGACGAGTATCACGTGGAACAATTGTAAAACAGATGTGTTGTGATTTGGCTCGTTTCGGTCTAAAACAGCTTGTTTCGTTGTATTAAGCAAGAATACATGCTTTTCGCGCAGTTATAAGAGAAAAAGTTTTGACGCGTATCAGAGGAACACTTGTAAAACCGATGTGTTCAGATTTAGCTCGTTTCGGTCTAAAACAGCTTGTTTCGCTGTATTAAGCACGAATACATGCTTTTCGCACAGTTACAAGAGAAAAAGTTTTGACGCGTGTCACAGGGACACTTGTAAAACCGATGTGTTCAGATCTAGCTCGTTTTGGTGTAAAACAACTTGTTTCGTTGTATTAAGCACGAATACATGCTTTTCGCGCAGTTATAAGAGAAAAAGTTTAGACGCGTATCAGAGGAACACTTGTAAAACCGATGTGTTGTGATTTAGCTCGTTTCGGTCTAAAACAGCTTGTTTCGTTGTATTAAGCAAGAATACATGCTTTTCGCGCAGTTATAAGAAAAAAAGTTTTGACGCGTATCAGAGGAACACTTGTAAAACCGATGTGTTGTGATTTAGCTCGTTTCGGTCTAAAACAGCTTGTTTCGCTGTATTAAGCAAGAATACGTGCTTTTCGCGCAGTTATAAGAGAAAAAGTTTGGACGCGTGTCACAGGGACACTTGTGAAACAGATGTGCTCAGATTTACCTCGTTTCGGTCTAAAACAGCTTGTTTCGTTGTATTAAGCAAGAATACATGCTTTTCGCGCAGTTATAAGAAAAAAAGTTTTGACGCGTGTCACAGGGACACTTGTAAAACCGATGTGTTCAGATTTAGCTCGTTTCGGTCTAAAACAGCTTGTTTCGCTGTATTAAGCAAGAATACATGCTTTTCGCGCAGTTATAAGAGAAAAAGTTTTGACGCGTATCAGAGGAACACTTGTAAAACCCATGTGTTGTGATTTAGCTCGTTTCGGTCTAAAACAGCTTGTTTCGCTGTAATAAGCAAGAATACATGCTTTTCGCGCAGTTATAAGAGAAAAAGTTTTGACGCGTGTCACAGGGACACTTGTAAAACCGATGTGTTCAGATTTACCTCGTTTCGGTCTAAAACAGCTTGTTTCGTTGAACTAAGCACGAATACATGCTTTTCGCGCAGTTATAAGAGAAAAAAGTTTTGACGCGTGTCAGAGGAACACTTGTAAAACCGATGTGTTGCGATTTAGCTCGTTTCGGTCTAAAACAGCTTGTTTCGCTGTATTAAGCAAGAATACATGCTTTTCGCGCAGTTATAAGAGAAAAAGTTTTGACGCGTGTCACAGGGACACTTGTAAAACCGATGTGTTGTGATTTAGCTCGTTTCGGTCTAAAACAGCTTGTTTCGTTGTATTAAGCAAGAATACATGCTTTTCGCGCGGTTATAAGAAAAAAAGTTTTGACGCGTATCAGAGGAACACTTGTAAAACCGATGTGTTGTGATTTAGCTCGTTTCGGTCTAAAACAGCTTGTTTCGCTGTATTAAGCAAGAATACATGCTTTTCGCGCAGTTATAAGAGAAAAAGTTTTGACGCGTGTCACTAAGACACTTGTGAAACAGATGTGCTCAGATTTACCTCGTTTCGGTCTAAAACAGCTTGTTTCGTTGAACTAAGCACGAATACATGCTTTTCGCGCAGTTACAGGAGAAAAAAGTTTTGACGCGTGTCAGAGGAACACTTGTAAAACCGATGTGTTGCGATTTAGCTCGTTTCGGTCTAAAACAGCTTGTTTCGCTGTATTAAGCAAGAATACATGCTTTTCGCGCAGTTATAAGAGAAAAAGTTTTGACGCGTGTCACAGGGATACTTGTAAAACCGATGTGTTGTGATTTAGCTCGTTTCGGTCTAAAACAGCTTGTTTCGTTGTATTAAGCAAGAATACATGCTTTTCGCGCAGTTATAAGAGAAAAAGTTTTGACGCGTATCAGAATAGCACTTGTAAAACCGATGTGTTGTGATTTAGCTCGTTTCGGTCTAAAACAGCTTGTTTCGCTGTATTAAGCAAGAATACATGCTTTTCGCGCAGTTATAAGAGAAAAAGTTTTGACGCTTGTCACAGGGACACTTGTAAAACCGATGTGTTGTGATTTAGCTCGTTTCGGTCTAAAACAGCTTGTTTCGCTGTATTAAGCAAGAATACGTGCTTTTCGCGCAGTTATAAGAGAAAAAGTTTGAAGCGTGTCACAGGGACACTTGTGAAACCGATGTGCTCAGATTTACCTCGTTTCGGTCTAAAACAGCTTGTTTCGTTGAACTAAGCACGAATACATGCTTTTCGCGCAGTTATAAGAGAAAAAAGTTTTGACGCGTATCAGAGGAACACTTGTAAAACCGATGTGTTGCGATTTAGCTCGTTTCGGTCTAAAACAGCTTGTTTCGCTGTATTAAGCAAGAATACGTGCTTTTCGCGCAGTTACAAGAGAAAAAGTTTTGACGCGTGTCACAGGGACACTTGTAAAACCGATGTGTTCAGATCTAGCTCGTTTTGGTGTAAAACAGCTTGTTTCGTTGTATTAAGCACGAATACATGCTTTTCGCGCAGTTATAAGAGAAAAAGTTTAGACGCGTATCAGAGGAACACTTGTAAAACCGATGTGTTGTGATTTAGCTCGTTTCGGTCTAAAACAGCTTGTTTCGTTGTATTAAGCAAGAATACGTGCTTTTCGCGCAGTTATAAGAGAAAAAAATTTGACGCGTATCAGAGGAACACTTGTAAAGCCGATGTGTTGTGATTTAGCTCGTTTCCGTCTAAAACAGCTTGTTTCGCTGTATTAAGCAGGAATACATGCTTTTCGCGCAGTTATAAGAGAAAAAGTTTTAAAGGCATGTCACAGGGACACTTGTAAAACCGATGTGTTCAGATTTACCCCGTTTCGGTCTAAAACAGCTTGTTTCGCTGTATTAAGCACGAATACATGCTTTTCGCGCAGGTATAAGAGAAAAAGTTTTGACGCGTGTCACAGGCACACTTGTAAAACCGATGTGTTCACATTTAGCTCGTTTCGGTCTAAAACAGCTTGTTTCGCTGTATTAAGCAAGAATACGTGCTTTTCGCGCAGTTACAAGAGAAAAAGTTTTGACGCGTGTCACAGGGACACTTGTAAAACCGATGTGTTCAGATCTAGCTCGTTTTGGTGTAAAACAGCTTGTTTCGTTGTATTAAGCACGAATACATGCTTTTCGCGCAGTTATAAGAGAAAAAGTTTAGACGCGTATCAGAGGAACACTTGTAAAACCGATGTGTTGTGATTTAGCTCGTTTCGGTCTAAAACAGCTTGTTTCGTTGTATTAAGCAAGAATACGTGCTTTTCGCGCAGTTATAAGAGAAAAAGATTTGACGCGTATCAGAGGAACACTTGTAAAGCCGATGTGTTGTGATTTAGCTCGTTTCCGTCTAAAACAGCTTGTTTCGCTGTATTAAGCAGGAATACATGCTTTTCGCGCAGTTATAAGAGAAAAAGTTTTAAAGGCATGTCACAGGGACACTTGTAAAACCGATGTGTTCAGATTTACCCCGTTTCGGTCTAAAACAGCTTGTTTCCTTAGACTAAGCACGAATACATGCTTTTCGCGCAGTTATAAGAGAAAAAGTTTTGACGCCTGTCACAGGGACACTTGTAAAACCGATGTGTTCAAATTTAGCTCGTTTCGGTCTAAAACAACTTGTTTCGTTGTATTAAGCACGAATACATGCTTTTCGCGCAGTTATAAGAGAAAAACGTTTTGACGCGTATCAGACGAAGACTTGTAAAACCGATGTGTTCAGATCTAGCTCGTTTTGGTCTAAAACAGCTTGTTTCGTTGTATTAAGCACGAATACACGCTTTTCGCGCAGTTATAAGCGAAAAAGTTTAGACGGGTATCAGAGGAACACTTGTAAAACCGATGTGTTGTGATTTAGCTCGTTTCGGTCTAAAACAGCTTGTTTCGTTGTATTAAGCAAGAATACATGCTTTTCGCGCAGTTATTAGAGAAAAAGTTTTGAGTATCACGTGGAACAATTGTAATACATATGTGTTGTGATTTGGCTCGTTTCGGTCTAAAACAGCTTGTTTCGTTGTATTAAGCAAGAATACATTCTTTTCGCGCAGTTATCAGAGAAAAAGTTTTGACGCGTATCAGAGGAACACTTGTAAAACCGATGTGTTGTGATTTAGCTCGTTTCGGTCTAAAACAGCTTGTTTCGTTGTATTAAGCAAGAATACATGCTTTTCGCGCAGTTATAAGAGAAAAAGTTTTGACGCGTGTCACAGGGACACTTGTGAAACAGATGTGCTCAGATTTACCTCGTTTCGGTCTAAAACAGCTTGTTTCGTTGAACTAAGCACGAATACATGCTTTTCGCGCAGTTGTAAGAGAAAAAAGTTTTGACGCGTATCAGAGGAAGACTTGTAAAACCGATGTGTTGTGATTTAGCTCGTTTTGGTCTAAAACAGCTTGTTTCGCTGTATTAAGCAAGAATACGTGATTTTCGCGCAGTTATAAGAGAAAAAGATTTGACGCGTATCAGAGAAACACTTGTAAAACCGATGTGTTGTGATTTAGCTCGTTTCGGTCTAAAACAGCTTGTTTCGTTGTATTAAGCAAGAATACATGCTTTTCGCGCAGTTATAAGAGAAAAAGTTTTGACGCGTATCAGAGGAACACTTGTAAAACCGATGTGTTGTGATTTAGCTCGTTTTGGTCTAAAACAGCTTGTTTCGCTGTATTAAGCAAGAATACATGCTTTTCGCGCAGTTATAAGAGAAAAAGTTTTGACGCGTGTCACAGGGACACTTGTAAAACCGATGTGTTCAGATTTAGCTCGTTTCGGTCTAAAACAGCTTGTTTCGCTGTATTAAGCAGGAATACATGCTTTTCGCGCAGTTATAAGAGAAAGTTTTAAAGGCATGTCACAGGGACACTTGTAAAACCGATGTGTTCAGATTTACCACGTTTCGGTCTAAAACAGCTTGTTTCGTTAGACTAAGCACGAATACATGCTTTTCGCGCAGTTATAAGAGAAAAAAGTATTGACGCGTATCAGAGGAACACTTGTAAAACCGATGTGTTGTGATTTAGCTCGTTTCGGTCTAAAACAGCTTGTTTCGTTGTATTAAGCAAGAATACATGCTTTTCGCGCAGTTATAAGAGAAAAAGTTTTGACGCGTGTCACAGGGACACTTGTAAAACCGATGTGTTCAGATTTACCTCTTTTCGGTCTAAAACAGCTTGTTTCGTTGTATTAAGCACGAATACATGCTTTTCGCGCAGTTATAAGAGAAAAAGTTTAGACGCGTATCAGAGGAACACTTGTAAAACCGATGTGTTGTGATTTAACTCGTTTCGGTCTAAAACAGCTTGTTTCGCTGTATTAAGCAAGAATACATGCTTTTCGCGCAGTTATAAGAGAAAAGGTTGTGAAGCGTGTCACAGGGACACTAGTAAAACCGATGTGTTCAGATTTAGCTCGTTTCGGTCTAAAACAGCTTGTTTCGCTGTATTAAGCACGAATACATGCTTTTCGCGCAGGTATAAGAGAAAAAGTTTTGACGCGTGTCACAGGGCCACTTGTAAAACCGATGTGTTCAGATTTAGCTCGTTTCGGTCTAAAACAGCTTGTTTCGCTGTATTAAGCAAGAATACGTGCTTTTCGCGCAGTTATAAGAGAAAAAGTTTGGACGCGTGTCACAGGGACACTTGTGAAACAGATGTGCTCAGATTTACCTCGTTTCGGTCTAAAACAGCTTGTTTCGTTGAACTAAGCACGAATACATGCTTTTCGCGCAGTTATAAGAGAAAAAAGTTTTGACGCGTATCAGAGGAAAACTTGTAAAACCGATGTGTTCAGATTTAGCTCGTTTCGGTCTAAAACAGCTTGTTTCGCTGTATTAAGCACGAATACATGCTTTTCGCACAGTTACAAGAGAAAAAGTTTTGACGCGTGTCACAGGGACACTTGTAAAACCGATGTGTTCAGATCTAGCTCGTTTTGGTGTAAAACAACTTGTTTCGTTGTATTAAGCACGAATACATGCTTTTCGCGCAGTTATAAGAGAAAAAGTTTAGACGCGTATCAGAGGAACACTTGTAAAACCGATGTGTTGTGATTTAGCTCGTTTCGGTCTAAAACAGCTTGTTTCGTTGTATTAAGCAAGAATACATGCTTTTCGCGCAGTTATAAGAAAAAAAGTTTTGACGCGTATCAGAGGAACACTTGTAAAACCGATGTGTTGTGATTTAGCTCGTTTCGGTCTAAAACAACTTGTTTCGCTGTATTAAGCAAGAATACGTGCTTTTCGCGCAGTTATAAGAGAAAAAGTTTGGACGCGTGTCACAGGGACACTTGTGAAACAGATGTGCTCAGATTTACCTCGTTTCGGTCTAAAACAGCTTGTTTCGTTGAACTAAGCACGAATACATGCTTTTCGCGCAGTTATAAGAGAAAAAGTTTTGACGCGTATCAGAGGAACACTTGTAAAACCGATGTGTTGCGATTTAGCTCGTTTCGGTCTAAAACAGCTTGTTTCGCTGTATTAAGCAAGAATACATGCTTTTCGCGCAGTTATAAGAAAAAAAGTTTTGACGCGTGTCACAGGGACACTTGTAAAACCGATGTGTTCAGATTTAGCTCGTTTCGGTCTAAAACAGCTTGTTTCGCTGTATTAAGCAAGAATACATGCTTTTCGCGCAGTTATGAGAGAAAAAGTTTTGACGCGTATCAGAGGAACACTTGTAAAACCGATGTGTTGTGATTTAGCTCGTTTCGGTCTAAAACAGCTTGTTTCGCTGTATTAAGCAAGAATACATGCTTTTCGCGCAGTTATAAGAGAAAAAGTTTTGACTCGTGTCACAGGGACACTTGTAAAACCGATGTGTTCAGATTTACCTCGTTTCGGTCTAAAACAGCTTGTTTCGTTGAACTAAGCACGAATACATGCTTTTCGCGCAGTTATAAGAGAAAAAGTTTTGACGCGTGCACAGGGACACTTGTAAAACCAATGTGTTGTGATTTAGCTCGTTTCGGTCTAAAACAGCTTGTTTCGTTGTATTAAGCAAGAATACATGCTTTTCGCGCAGTTATAAGAGAAAAAGTTTTGACGCGTATCAGAATAACACTTGTAAAACCGATGTGTTGTGATTTAGCTCGTTTCGGTCTAAAACAGCTTGTTTCGCTGTATTAAGCAAGAATACATGCTTTTCGCGCAGTTATAAGAAAAAAGTTTTGACGCGTATCAGAGGAACACTTGTAAAACCGATGTGTTGTGATTTAGCTCGTTTCGGTCTAAAACAGCTTGTTTCGCTGTATTAAGCAAGAATACATGCTTTTCGCGCAGTTATAAGAGAAAAAGTTTTGACGCGTGTCACAGAGACACTTGTAAAACCGATGTGTTGCGATTTAGCTCGTTTCGGTCTAAAACAGCTTGTTTCGCTGTATTAAGCAAGAATACGTGCTTTTCGCGCAGTTACAAGAGAAAAAGTTTTGACGCGTGTCACAGGGACACTTGTAAAACCGATGTGTTCAGATCTAGCTCGTTTTGGTGTAAAACAGCTTGTTTCGTTGTATTAAGCACGAATACATGCTTTTCGCGCAGTTATAAGAGAAAAAGTTTAGACGCGTATCAGAGGAACACTTGTAAAACCGATGTGTTGTGATTTAGCTCGTTTCGGTCTAAAACAGCTTGTTTCGTTGTATTAAGCAAGAATACGTGCTTTTCGCGCAGTTATAAGAGAAAAAAATTTGACGCGTATCAGAGGAACACTTGTAAAGCCGATGTGTTGTGATTTAGCTCGTTTCCGTCTAAAACAGCTTGTTTCGCTGTATTAAGCAGGAATACATGCTTTTCGCGCAGTTATAAGAGAAAAAGTTTTAAAGGCATGTCACAGGGACACTTGTAAAACCGATGTGTTCAGATTTACCCCGTTTCGGTCTAAAACAGCTTGTTTCGCTGTATTAAGCACGAATACATGCTTTTCGCGCAGGTATAAGAGAAAAAGTTTTGACGCGTGTCACAGGAACACTTGTAAAACCGATGTGTTCACATTTAGCTCGTTTCGGTCTAAAACAGCTTGTTTCGCTGTATTAAGCAAGAATACGTGCTTTTCGCGCAGTTACAAGAGAAAAAGTTTTGACGCGTGTCACAGGGACACTTGTAAAACCGATGTGTTCAGATCTAGCTCGTTTTGGTGTAAAACAGCTTGTTTCGTTGTATTAAGCACGAATACATGCTTTTCGCGCAGTTATAAGAGAAAAAGTTTAGACGCGTATCAGAGGAACACTTGTAAAACCGATGTGTTGTGATTTAGCTCGTTTCGGTCTAAAACAGCTTGTTTCGTTGTATTAAGCAAGAATACGTGCTTTTCGCGCAGTTATAAGAGAAAAAGATTTGACGCGTATCAGAGGAACACTTGTAAAGCCGATGTGTTGTGATTTAGCTCGTTTCCGTCTAAAACAGCTTGTTTCGCTGTATTAAGCAGGAATACATGCTTTTCGCGCAGTTATAAGAGAAAAAGTTTTAAAGGCATGTCACAGGGACACTTGTAAAACCGATGTGTTCAGATTTACCCCGTTTCGGTCTAAAACAGCTTGTTTCCTTAGACTAAGCACGAATACATGCTTTTCGCGCAGTTATAAGAGAAAAAGTTTTGACGCCTGTCACAGGGACACTTGTAAAACCGATGTGTTCAAATTTAGCTCGTTTCGGTCTAAAACAACTTGTTTCGTTGTATTAAGCACGAATACATGCTTTTCGCGCAGTTATAAGAGAAAAACGTTTTGACGCGTATCAGAGGAAGACTTGTAAAACCGATGTGTTCAGATCTAGCTCGTTTTGGTCTAAAACAGCTTGTTTCGTTGTATTAAGCACGAATACACGCTTTTCGCGCAGTTATAAGCGAAAAAGTTTAGACGGGTATCAGAGGAACACTTGTAAAACCGATGTGTTGTGATTTAGCTCGTTTCGGTCTAAAACAGCTTGTTTCGTTGTATTAAGCAAGAATACATGCTTTTCGCGCAGTTATAAGAGAAAAAGTTTTGACGCGTATCAGAGGAACACTTGTAAAACCGATGTGTTGTGATTTAGCTCGTTTCGGTCTAAAACAGCTTGTTTCGCTGTATTAAGCAAGAATACATGCTTTTCGCGCAGTTATTAGAGAAAAAGTTTTGAGTATCACGTGGAACAATTGTAATACATATGTGTTGTGATTTGGCTCGTTTCGGTCTAAAACAGCTTGTTTCGTTGTATTAAGCAAGAATACATTCTTTTCGCGCAGTTATCAGAGAAAAAGTTTTGACGCGTATCAGAGGAACACTTGTAAAACCGATGTGTTGTGATTTAGCTCGTTTCGGTCTAAAACAGCTTGTTTCGTTGTATTAAGCAAGAATACATGCTTTTCGCGCAGTTATAAGAGAAAAAGTTTTGACGCGTGTCACAGGGACACTTGTGAAACAGATGTGCTCAGATTTACCTCGTTTCGGTCTAAAACAGCTTGTTTCGTTGAACTAAGCACGAATACATGCTTTTCGCGCAGTTGTAAGAGAAAAAAGTTTTGACGCGTATCAGAGGAAGACTTGTAAAACCGATGTGTTGTGATTTAGCTCGTTTTGGTCTAAAACAGCTTGTTTCGCTGTATTAAGCAAGAATACGTGATTTTCGCGCAGTTATAAGAGAAAAAGATTTGACGCGTATCAGAGAAACACTTGTAAAACCGATGTGTTGTGATTTAGCTCGTTTCGGTCTAAAACAGCTTGTTTCGTTGTATTAAGCAAGAATACATGCTTTTCGCGCAGTTATAAGAGAAAAAGTTTTGACGCGTATCAGAGGAACACTTGTAAAACCGATGTGTTGTGATTTAGCTCGTTTTGGTCTAAAACAGCTTGTTTCGCTGTATTAAGCAAGAATACATGCTTTTCGCGCAGTTATAAGAGAAAAAGTTTTGACGCGTGTCACAGGGACACTTGTAAAACCGATGTGTTCAGATTTAGCTCGTTTCGGTCTAAAACAGCTTGTTTCGCTGTATTAAGCAGGAATACATGCTTTTCGCGCAGTTATAAGAGAAAGTTTTAAAGGCATGTCACAGGGACACTTGTAAAACCGATGTGTTCAGATTTACCACGTTTCGGTCTAAAACAGCTTGTTTCGTTAGACTAAGCACGAATACATGCTTTTCGCGCAGTTATAAGAGAAAAAAGTATTGACGCGTATCAGAGGAACACTTGTAAAACCGATGTGTTGTGATTTAGCTCGTTTCGGTCTAAAACAGCTTGTTTCGTTGTATTAAGCAAGAATACATGCTTTTCGCGCAGTTATAAGAGAAAAAGTTTTGACGCGTGTCACAGGGACACTTGTAAAACCGATGTGTTCAGATTTACCTCTTTTCGGTCTAAAACAGCTTGTTTCGTTGTATTAAGCACGAATACATGCTTTTCGCGCAGTTATAAGAGAAAAAGTTTAGACGCGTATCAGAGGAACACTTGTAAAACCGATGTGTTGTGATTTAACTCGTTTCGGTCTAAAACAGCTTGTTTCGCTGTATTAAGCAAGAATACATGCTTTTCGCGCAGTTATAAGAGAAAAGGTTGTGAAGCGTGTCACAGGGACACTAGTAAAACCGATGTGTTCAGATTTAGCTCGTTTCGGTCTAAAACAGCTTGTTTCGCTGTATTAAGCACGAATACATGCTTTTCGCGCAGGTATAAGAGAAAAAGTTTTGACGCGTGTCACAGGGCCACTTGTAAAACCGATGTGTTCAGATTTAGCTCGTTTCGGTCTAAAACAGCTTGTTTCGCTGTATTAAGCAAGAATACGTGCTTTTCGCGCAGTTATAAGAGAAAAAGTTTGGACGCGTGTCACAGGGACACTTGTGAAACAGATGTGCTCAGATTTACCTCGTTTCGGTCTAAAACAGCTTGTTTCGTTGAACTAAGCACGAATACATGCTTTTCGCGCAGTTATAAGAGAAAAAAGTTTTGACGCGTATCAGAGGAAAACGTAAAACCGATGTGTTCAGATTTAGCTCGTTTCGGTCTAAAACAGCTTGTTTCGCTGTATTAAGCACGAATACATGCTTTTCGCACAGTTACAAGAGAAAAAGTTTTGACGCGTGTCACAGGGACACTTGTAAAACCGATGTGTTCAGATCTAGCTCGTTTTGGTGTAAAACAACTTGTTTCGTTGTATTAAGCACGAATACATGCTTTTCGCGCAGTTATAAGAGAAAAAGTTTAGACGCGTATCAGAGGAACACTTGTAAAACCGATGTGTTGTGATTTAGCTCGTTTCGGTCTAAAACAGCTTGTTTCGTTGTATTAAGCAAGAATACATGCTTTTCGCGCAGTTATAAGAAAAAAAGTTTTGACGCGTATCAGAGGAACACTTGTAAAACCGATGTGTTGTGATTTAGCTCGTTTCGGTCTAAAACAACTTGTTTCGCTGTATTAAGCAAGAATACGTGCTTTTCGCGCAGTTATAAGAGAAAAAGTTTGGACGCGTGTCACAGGGACACTTGTGAAACAGATGTGCTCAGATTTACCTCGTTTCGGTCTAAAACAGCTTGTTTCGTTAAACTAAGCACGAATACATGCTTTTCGCGCAGTTATAAGAGAAAAAAGTTTTGACGCGTATCAGAGGAACACTTGTAAAACCGATGTGTTGCGATTTAGCTCGTTTCGGTCTAAAACAGCTTGTTTCGCTGTATTAAGCAAGAATACATGCTTTTCGCGCAGTTATAAGAAAAAAAGTTTTGACGCGTGTCACAGGGACACTTGTAAAACCGATGTGTTCAGATTTAGCTCGTTTCGGTCTAAAACAGCTTGTTTCGCTGTATTAAGCAAGAATACATGCTTTTCGCGCAGTTATGAGAGAAAAAGTTTTGACGCGTATCAGAGGAACACTTGTAAAACCGATGTGTTGTGATTTAGCTCGTTTCGGTCTAAAACAGCTTGTTTCGCTGTATTAAGCAAGAATACATGCTTTTCGCGCAGTTATAAGAGAAAAAGTTTTGACTCGTGTCACAGGGACACTTGTAAAACCGATGTGTTCAGATTTACCTCGTTTCGGTCTAAAACAGCTTGTTTCGTTGAACTAAGCACGAATACATGCTTTTCGCGCAGTTATAAGAGAAAAAGTTTTGACGCGTGCACAGGGACACTTGTAAAACCAATGTGTTGTGATTTAGCTCGTTTCGGTCTAAAACAGCTTGTTTCGTTGTATTAAGCAAGAATACATGCTTTTCGCGCAGTTATAAGAGAAAAAGTTTTGACGCGTATCAGAATAACACTTGTAAAACCGATGTGTTGTGATTTAGCTCGTTTCGGTCTAAAACAGCTTGTTTCGCTGTATTAAGCAAGAATACATGCTTTTCGCGCAGTTATAAGAAAAAAGTTTTGACGCGTATCAGAGGAACACTTGTAAAACCGATGTGTTGTGATTTAGCTCGTTTCGGTCTAAAACAGCTTGTTTCGCTGTATTAAGCAAGAATACATGCTTTTCGCGCAGTTATAAGAGAAAAAGTTTTGACGCGTGTCACAGGGACACTTGTAAAACCGATGTGTTGTGATTTAGCTCGTTTCGGTCTAAAACAGCTTGTTTCGTTGTATTAAGCAAGAATACATGCTTTTCGCGCGGTTATAAGAAAAAAAGTTTTGACGCGTATCAGAGGAACACTTGTAAAACCGATGTGTTGTGATTTAGCTCGTTTCGGTCTAAAACAGCTTGTTTCGCTGTATTAAGCAAGAATACATGCTTTTCGCGCAGTTATAAGAGAAAAAGTTTTGACGCGTGTCACTAAGACACTTGTGAAACAGATGTGCTCAGATTTACCTCGTTTCGGTCTAAAACAGCTTGTTTCGTTGAACTAAGCACGAATACATGCTTTTCGCGCAGTTACAAGAGAAAAAAGTTTTGACGCGTGTCAGAGGAACACTTGTAAAACCGATGTGTTGCGATTTAGCTCGTTTCGGTCTAAAACAGCTTGTTTCGCTGTATTAAGCAAGAATACATGCTTTTCGCGCAGTTATAAGAGAAAAAGTTTTGACGCTTGTCACAGGGATACTTGTAAAACCGATGTGTTGTGATTTAGCTCGTTTCGGTCTAAAACAGCTTGTTTCGTTGTATTAAGCAAGAATACATGCTTTTCGCGCAGTTATAAGAGAAAAAGTTTTGACGCGTATCAGAATAGCACTTGTAAAACCGATGTGTTGTGATTTAGCTCGTTTCGGTCTAAAACAGCTTGTTTCGCTGTGTTAAGCAAGAATACATGCTTTTCGCGCAGTTATAAGAGAAAAAGTTTTGACGCTTGTCACAGGGACACTTGTAAAACCGATGTGTTGTGATTTAGCTCGTTTCGGTCTAAAACAGCTTGTTTCGCTGTATTAAGCAAGAATACGTGCTTTTCGCGCAGTTATAAGAGAAAAAGTTTTGAAGCGTGTCACGGGACACTTGTGAAACCGATGTGCTCAGATTTACCTCGTTTCGGTCTAAAACAGCTTGTTTCGTTGAACTAAGCACGAATACATGCTTTTCGCGCAGTTATAAGAGAAAAAAGTTTTGACGCGTATCAGAGGAACACTTGTAAAACCAATGTGTTGCGATTTAGCTCGTTTCGGTCTAAAAGAGCTTGTTTCGCTGTAATAAGCAAGAATACATGCTTTTCGCGCAGTTATAAGAGAAAAAGTTTTGACGCGTGTCACAGGGACACTTGTGAAACAGATGTGCACAGATTTACCTCGTTTCGGTCTAAAACAGCTTGTTTCGCTGTATTAAGCACGAATACATGCTTTTCGCGCAGTTATAAGAGAAAAAAGTTTTGACGCGTATCAGAGGAACACTTGTAAAACCGATGTGTTGCGATTTAGCTCGTTTCGGTCTAAAACAGCTTGTTTCGCTGTATTAAGCAAGAATACATGCTTTTCGCACAGTTACAAGAGAAAAAGTTTTGACGCGTGTCACAGGGACACTTGTAAAACCGATGTGTTCAGATCTAGCTCGTTTTGGTACGCGCGACGGCGTAGAGGTAGAACATCCGCCTCGCTTGCAGGAGGACCGGGGTTCAAATCCTGGTGCCGCGCAATTCTCCACCGGGTTTAAAAAAAAAAAAACGCGTGTCGATGGAATTGCATAACCAGGCCTGGAGTGCGGCCTTATCTCGGTGACCAGAACCGACAACGCACTCTCTCACCAGAACAGGATTTGGCCACCCTGGTGTAGTACTTGGCCACAACCTTCTATGATCAAACCAATTAACCCTCGGCCCTCAGTCCCCAGCGGCTGCAGAGCAACTGACCACGGCGGCGGTCAGACCTGTGACGCAGCGGAGGGTGCTAAGAATCTCTGGCTCCGGACAGGCCGCCATTGGAATCTGAACCTGGCAACGTTTAACGCTAGAACTTTAGCTAGTGAGGCTAGCCTAGCAGTGCTGTTCGAGGAACTAGCGGGAATTAAATGGGATGTGATAGGGCTTAGCGAAGTTAGGAGGACAGGTGAGGCGTATACAGTACTAAAGGACGGACACATACTGGGCTATCGCGGGTTAGAGGATAGACGAGAACTAGGTGTGGGTTTCCTCATTAATAAGGATATAGCTGGCAACGTAGAGGAGTTCTACAGTATTAACGAGAGGGTAGCAGCTATAGTAATTTGGCTGAATAGGAGGTACAAGCTGAAAGTGGTGCAGGCCTACGCACCCACATCCAGCCATGATGACCAGGCCGTTGAAAGCTTCTATGAGGACGTAGAATCAGCAATGAATAAAGTAAAATCGCAGTACACTGTACTGATGGGTGACTTCAATGCGAAGGTGGGCAAGAAGCAGGCTGACGACCACGCGGTAGGTGACTATGGGATAGGCTCTAGAAATAGCAGGGGAGAGTTATTAGTCGAATTCGCGGATAGAAATAATTTACGGATCATGAATACCTTCTTCCGCAAACGAGAAAACAGGAAGTGGACCTGGAAGAGCCCCAATGGTGAGATTAAAAATGAAATCGACTTCATACTATGCACTAAACCTGGCATCATTAAGGATGTGGCCGTCCTCGGAAGGGTGCGTTGCAGCGACCATAGAATGGTAAGGTCTAGAATTAGCTTAGACTTGAAGAGGGAACGAAAGAAGCTAGTGAAGAAGAAGACCATTAACGAGTTAGCCGTAAGAGGGAAAGCACAGGAGTTCAGGATAGCGCTGCAAAACAGATACTCGGCTTTAACTGAGGAAGATGATCTTGATGTTCATTCAATGCACGATAACCTGACATCAATAATTACGGAGTGCGCAGTAGAAGTAGGCGGTAGGACAGTTCGAAAAGATACCGGGAAGCTATCTCAGGTGACGAAAGATCTGATTAAGAAGCGCCAAAACATGAAGGCATCTAACACTACCGATAGAATAGAACTAACGGAGCTATCAAAGTTAATAAATAAGCGCAAGGTAGCCGACATAAGGAAGTTTAATATGGAGAGAATCGAGCATGCTATAAAGAACGGAGGTAGCCTAAAAACAGTGAAGAGGAAACTAGGCATAGGTAAAAACCAGATGTATGCATTAAGAGACAAGCAGGGCAATGTCATTAGCAATATGGATAAGATAGTTAACGTAGCCGAAGAGTTCTACACAGACCTGTACAGTAGCCAATGTAATCAGAGCGCTAATGAGAAAGACAGCAGTGCACAGCAATACGTCATCCCGCCAGTTACGAAAGATGAAGTAAAGAAAGCCTTCATCATCATCATCATCAGCCCTACTACACCCACTGCAGGGCAAAGGCCTCTCCCATGTCTCTCCAATTAACCCTATCCTTTGCCAGCTGCATCCACCCTTTGCCTGCAAACTTCTTAATCTCATCCGCCCATCTAACCTTCTGCCGCCCCCTGCTACGCTTACTTTCTCTTGGAACCCACTCCGTTACCCTTAAAGACCAGCGGTTATCTTGCCTTCGCATTACATGCCCTGCCCAAGCCCATTTCTTTCTCTTGATTTCGACTAGGATGTCATTAACCCGTGTTTGTTCCCTCACCCACTCTGCCCGCTTCCGATCTCTTAACGTTACACCTATCATTTTTCTTTCCATGGCTCGCTGCGTTGTCCTTAACTTAAGCTGAACTCTCTTCGTTAGCCTCCACGTTTCTGCCCCATAGGTGAGTACCGGTAAGATTATGCTGTTGTACACTTTCCTCTTGAGGGAAATTGGTAAACTGCCACTCATGATCTGCGAGAATTTGCCATATGCGCTCCACCCCATTCTTATCCTTCTAGTTATCTCCCTCTCATGATCCGGATCAGCTGTCACTACCTGCCCTAAGTAGACGTATTCCGGCACAATTTCTAGGCTCTCGCTGCCAATTGTGAACTGTTGTTCCCTTGCTAGGCTGCTGAACATTACCTTGGTTTTCTGCATGTTAATTTTTAGACCCATCGATCTGCTCTGCCTGTCTAACTCGTTGATCATGATTTGCAGTTCACCTCCTGAGTGACTTGCTGAGTCACTCAGGAAGAAAGCCTTAGAAGCAATGAAAAGGGGAAAAGCAGCTGGGGAGGATCAGGTAACAGCAGATCTGTTGAAGGATGGAGGGGACATCTTGCTAGAGAAACTAGCCACCCTGTATACGCAATGCCTTATGACCTCGACTGTACCAGAAGCTTGGAAGAATGCAAACATTATCTTAATTCATAAGAAGGGAGACGCCAAGGACTTGAAAAATTACAGGCCGATCAGCTTACTATCCGTTGCCTACAAAGTATTTACTAAGGTGATCGCTAATAGAGTCAGGGCAACGTTAGACTTTAATCAACCAAATGATCAGGCAGGCTTTCGTAAAGGATATTCTACAATAGATCATATTCACACTATCAATCAGGTGATAGAGAAATGCGCAGAATATAACCAACCTCTATATATAGCTTTCATTGATTACGAGAAAGCATTCGACTCAGTGGAAACCTCAGCAGTCATACAGGCATTGCGTAATCAGGGGGTAGAAGAGCCTTATGTCAAAATACTGGAAGATATATATAGCAACTGCACAGCTACTATAGTCCTCCATAAAGTCAGCAATAAAATTCCAATAAGGAAGGGCGTCAGGCAAGGAGACACGATCTCGCCAATGCTGTTCACCGCATGTTTGCAGGAGGTATTTCGAGGCCTGAATTGGGAAGAGTTGGGAATAAGAATAAATGGGGAATACCTAAATAATCTGAGATTTGCTGATGACATTGCCTTGCTGAGTCACTCAGGAGGTGAACTGCAAATCATGATCAACGAGTTAGACAGGCAGAGCAGATCATGAGTGGCAGTTTACCAATTTCCCTCAGGAGGAAAGTGTACAACAGCATAATCTTACCGGTACTCACCTACGGGGCAGAAACGTGGAGGCTAACGAAAAGAGTTCAGCTTAAGTTAAGGACAACGCAGCGAGCAATGGAAAGAAAAATGATAGGTGTAACGTTAAGAGATCGGAAGCGGGCAGAGTGGGTGAGGGAACAAACACGGGTTAATGACATCCTAGTCGAAATCAAGAGAAAGAAATGGGCTTGGGCAGGGCATTTAATGCGAAGGCAAGATAACCGCTGGTCTTTAAGGGTAACGGAGTGGGTTCCAAGAGAAAGTAAGCGTAGCAGGGGGTGGCAGAAGGTTAGATGGGCGGATGAGATTAAGAAGTTTGCAGGCAAAGGGTGGATGCAGCTGGCAAAGGATAGGGTTAATTGGAGAGACATGGGAGAGGCCTTTGCCCTGCAGTGGGTGTTGATGATAAGTGGGATGATGATGATAAGAGAAAAAGTTTTGACGCGTGTCACAGGGACACTTGTAAAACCGATGTGTTGTGATTTAGCTCGTTTCGGTCTAAAACAGCTTGTTTCGCTGCATTAAGCAAGAATACATGCTTTTCGCGCAGTTATAAGAGAAAAGGTTTTGACGCGTGTCACAGGGACACTTGTAAAACCGATGTGTTCAAATTTAGCTCGTTTCGGTCTAAAACAACTTGTTTCGTTGTATTAAGCACGAATACATGCTTTTCGCGCAGTTATAAGAGATAAAAGTTTTGACGCGTATCAGAGGAAGACTTGTAAAACCGATGTGTTGTGATTTAGCTCGTTTTGGTCTAAAACAGCTTGTTTCGCTGTATTAAGCAAGAATACGTGATTTTCGCGTAGTTATAAGAAAAAAAGTTTTGACGCGTGTCACAGGGACACTTGTAAAACCGATGTGTTCAGATCTAGCTCGTTTTGGTGTAAAACAGCTTGTTTCGTTGTATTAAGCACGAATACATGCTTTTCGCGCAGTTATGAGAAAAAGTTTAGACGCGTATCAGAGGAACACTAGTAAAACCGATGTGTTGTGATTTAGCTCGTTTCGGTCTAAAACAGCTTGTTTCGTTGTATTAATCAAGAATACATGCTTTTCGCGCAGTTATAAGAGAAAAAGTTTTGACGCGTATCAGAGGAACACTTGTAAAACTGATGTGTTGTGATTTAGCTCGTTTCGGTCTAAAACAGCTTGTTTCGCTGTATTAAGCAAGAATACATGCTTTTCGCGCAGTTATTAGAGAAAAAGTTTTGAAGAGTATCACGTGGAACAATTGTAATACCGATGTGTTCAGATTTAGCTCGTTTCGGTCTAAAACAGCTTGTTTCGCTGTATTAAGCACGAATACATGCTTTTCGCGCAGGTATAAGAGAAAAAGTTTTGACGCGTGTCACAGGGACACTTGTAAAACCGATGTGTTCAGATTTAGCTCGTTTCGGTCTAAAACAGCTTGTTTCGCTGTATTAAGCAAGAATACGTGCTTTTCGCGCAGTTACAAGAGAAAAAGTTTTGACGCGTGTCACAGGGACACTTGTAAAACCGATGTGTTCAGATCTAGCTCGTTTTGGTGTAAAACAGCTTGTTTCGTTGTATTAAGCACGAATACATGCTTTTCGCACAGTTATAAGAGAAAAAGTTTAGACGCGTATCAGAGGAACACTTGTAAAACCGATGTGTTGTGATTTAGCTCGTTTCGGTCTAAAACAACTTGTTTCGTTGTATTAAGCAAGAATACATTCTTTTCGCGCGGTTATAAGAAAAAAAGTTTTGACGCGTATCAGAGGAACACTTGTAAAACCGATGTGTTGTGATTTAGCTCGTTTCGGTCTAAAACAGCTTGTTTCGTTGTATTAAGCAAGAATACATGCTTTTCGCGCAGTTATAAGAGAAAAAGTTTTGACGCGTGTCACAGGGACACTTGTGAAACAGATGTGCTCAGATTTACCTCGTTTCGGTCTAAAACAGCTTGTTTCGTTGAACTAAGCACGAATACATGCTTTTCGCGCAGTTATAAGAAAAAAAAGTTTTGACGCGTATCAGAGGAACACTTGTAAAACCGATGTGTTGCGATTTAGCTCGTTTCGGTCTAAAACAGCTTGTTTCGCTGTATTAAGCAAGAATACATGCTTTTCGCACAGTTATAAGAGAAAAAGTTTTGACGCGTGTCACAGGGACACTTGTAAAACCGATGTGTTGTGATTTAACTCGTTTCGGTCTAAAACAGCTTGTTTCGTTGTATTAAGCAAGAATACATGCTTTTCGCGCAGTTATAAGAGAAAAAGTTTTGACGCGTATCAGAGGAACACTAGTAAAACCGATGTGTTGTGATTTAGCTCGTTTTGGTCTAAAACAGCTTGTTTCGCTGTATTAAGCAAGAATACATGCTTTTCGCGCAGTTATAAGAGAAAAAGTTTTGACGCGTGTCACAGGGACACTTGTAAAACCGATGTGTTCAGATTTAGCTCGTTTCGGTCTAAAACAGCTTGTTTCGCTGTATTAAGCACGAATACATGCTTTTCGCGCAGTTATAAGAGAAAAAGTTTTAAAGGCATGTCACAGGGACACTTGTAAAACCGATGTGTTCAGATTTACCACGTTTCGGTCTAAAACAGCTTGTTTCGTTAGACTAAGCACGAATACATGCTTTTCGCGCAGTTATAAGAGAAAAAAGTTTTGACGCGTATCAGAGGAACACTTGTAAAACCGATGTGTTGTGATTTAGCTCGTTTCGGTCTAAAACAGCTTGTTTCGTTGTATTAAGCAAGAATACATGCTTTTCGCGCAGTTATAAGAGAAAAAGTTTTGACGCGTGTCACAGGGACACTTGTAAAACCGATGTGTTCAGATTTAGCTCGTTTCGGTCTAAAACAGCTTGTTTCCTTGTATTAAGCACGAATACATGCTTTTCGCGCAGTTATAAGAGAAAAAGTTTAGACGCGTATCAGAGAAACACTTGTAAAACCAATGTGTTGTGATTTAACTCGTTTCGGTCTAAAACAGCTTGTTTCGCTGTATTAAGCAAGAATACATGCTTTTCGCGCAGTTATAAGAGAAAAGGTTGTGACGCGTGTCACAGGGACACTAGTAAAACCGATGTGTTCAGATTTAGCTCGTTTCGGTCTAAAACAGCTTGTGTCGCTGTATTAAGCACGAATACATGCTTTTCGCGCAGGTATAAGAGAAAAAGTTTTGACGCGTGTCACAGGAACACTTGTAAAACCGATGTGTTCAGATTTAGCTCGTTTCGGTCTAAAACAGCTTGTTTCGCTGTATTAAGCAAGAATACGTGCTTTTCGCGCAGTTACAAGAGAAAAAGTTTTGACGCGTGTCACAGGGACACTTGTAAAACCGATGTGTTCAGATCTAGCTCGTTTTGGTGTAAAACAGCTTGTTTCGTTGTATTAAGCACGAATACATGCTTTTCGCGCAGTTATAAAAGAAAAAGTTTAGACGCGTATCAGAGGAACACTTGTAAAACCGATGTGTTGTGATTTAGCTCGTTTCGGTCTAAAACAGCTTGTTTCGTTGTATTAAGCAAGAATACGTGCTTTTCGCGCACTTATAAGAGAAAATGATTTGACGCGTATCAGAGGAACACTTGTAAAGCCGATGTGTTGTGATTTAGCTCGTTTCCGTCTAAAACAGCTTGTTTCGCTGTATTAAGCAGGAATACATGCTTTTCGCGCAGTTATAAGAGAAAAAGTTTTAAAGGCATGTCACAGGGACACTTGTAAAACCGATGTGTTCAGATTTACCCCGTTTCGGTCTAAAACAGCTTGTTTCCTTAGACTAAGCACGAATACATGCTTTTCGCGCAGTTATAAGAGAAAAAGTTTTGACGCCTGTCACAGGGACACTTGTAAAACCGATGTGTTCAAATTTAGCTCGTTTCGGTCTAAAACAACTTGTTTCGTTGTATTAAGCACGAATACATGCTTTTCGCGCAGTTATAAGAGAAAAACGTTTTGACGCGTATCAGAGGAAGACTTGTAAAACCGATGTGTTCAGATCTAGCTCGTTTTGGTCTAAAACAGCTTGTTTCGTTGTATTAAGCACGAATACACCCTTTTCGCGCAGTTATAAGCGAAAAAGTTTAGACGCGTATCAGAGGAACACTTGTAAAACCGATGTGTTGTGATTTAGCTCGTTTCGGTCTAAAACAGCTTGTTTCGTTGTATTAAGCAAGAATACATGCTTTTCGCGCAGTTATAAGAGAAAAAGTTTTGACGCGTATCAGAGGAACACTTGTAAAACCGATGTTGTGATTTAGCTCGTTTCGGTCTAAAACAGCTTGTTTCGCTGTATTAAGCAAGAATACATGCTTTTCGCGCAGTTATTAGAGAAAAAGTTTTGACGAGTATCACGTGGAACAATTGTAATACATATGTGTTGTGATTTGGCTCGTTTCGGTCTAAAACAGCTTGTTTCGTTGTATTAAGCAAGAATACATTCTTTTCGCGCAGTTATCAGAGAAAAAGTTTTGACGCGTATCAGAGGAACACTTGTAAAACCGATGTGTTGTGATTTAGCTCGTTTCGGTCTAAAACAGCTTGTTTCGTTGTATTAAGCAAGAATACATGCTTTTCGCGCAGTTATAAGAGAAAGTTTTAAAGGCATGTCACAGGGACACTTGTAAAACCGATGTGTTCAGATTTACCACGTTTCGGTCTAAAACAGCTTGTTTCGTTAGACTAAGCACGAATACATGCTTTTCGCGCAGTTATAAGAGAAAAAAGTATTGACGCGTATCAGAGGAACACTTGTAAAACCGATGTGTTGTGATTTAGCTCGTTTCGGTCTAAAACAGCTTGTTTCGTTGTATTAAGTAAGAACACATGCTTTTCGCGCAGTTATAAGAGAAAAAGTTTTGACGCGTGTCACAGGGACACTTGTAAAACCGATGTGTTCAGATTTACCTCGTTTCGGTCTAAAACAGCTTGTTTCGTTGTATTAAGCACGAATACATGCTTTTCGCGCAGTTATAAGAGAAAAAGTTTAGACGCGTATCAGAGGAACACTTGTAAAACCGATGTGTTGTGATTTAACTCGTTTCGGTCTAAAACAGCTTGTTTCGCTGTATTAAGCAAGAATACATGCTTTTCGCGCAGTTATAAGAGAAAAGGTTGTGACGCGTGTCACAGGGACACTAGTAAAACCGATGTGTTCAGATTTAGCTCGTTTCGGTCTAAAACAGCTTGTTTCGCTGTATTAAGCACGAATACATGCTTTTCGCGCAGGTATAAGAGAAAAAGTTTTGACGCGTGTCACAGGGCCACTTGTAAAACCGATGTGTTCAGATTTAGCTCGTTTCGGTCTAAAACAGCTTGTTTCGCTGTATTAAGCAAGAATACGTGCTTTTCGCGCAGTTATAAGAGAAAAAGTTTGGACGCGTGTCACAGGGACACTTGTGAAACAGATGTGCTCAGATTTACCTCGTTTCGGTCTAAAACAGCTTGTTTCGTTGAACTAAGCACGAATACATGCTTTTCGCGCAGTTATAAGAGAAAAAAGTTTTGACGCGTATCAGAGGAACACTTGTAAAACCGATGTGTTCAGATTTAGCTCGTTTCGGTCTAAAACAGCTTGTTTCGCTGTATTAAGCACGAATACATGCTTTTCGCACAGTTACAAGAGAAAAAGTTTTGACGCGTGTCACAGGGACACTTGTAAAACCGATGTGTTCAGATCTAGCTCGTTTTGGTGTAAAACAACTTGTTTCGTTGTATTAAGCACGAATACATGCTTTTCGCGCAGTTATAAGAGAAAAAGTTTAGACGCGTATCAGAGGAACACTTGTAAAACCGATGTGTTGTGATTTAGCTCGTTTCGGTCTAAAACAGCTTGTTTCGCTGTATTAAGCAAGAATACGTGCTTTTCGCGCAGTTATAAGAGAAAAAGTTTGGACGCGTGTCACAGGGACACTTGTGAAACAGATGTGCTCAGATTTACCTCGTTTCGGTCTAAAACAGCTTGTTTCGTTGTATTAAGCAAGAATACATGCTTTTCGCGCAGTTATAAGAAAAAAGTTTTGACGCGTGTCACAGGGACACTTGTAAAACCGATGTGTTCAGATTTAGCTCGTTTCGGTCTAAAACAGCTTGTTTCGCTGTATTAAGCAAGAATACATGCTTTTCGCGCAGTTATAAGAGAAAAAGTTTTGACGCGTATCAGAGGAACACTTGTAAAACCCATGTGTTGTGATTTAGCTCGTTTCGGTCTAAAACAGCTTGTTTCGCTGTAATAAGCAAGAATACATGCTTTTCGCGCAGTTATAAGAGAAAAAGTTTTGACGCGTGTCACAGGGACACTTGTGAAACAGATGTGCTCAGATTTACCTCGTTTCGGTCTAAAACAGCTTGTTTCGTTGAACTAAGCACGAATACATGCTTTTCGCGCAGTTATAAGAGAAAAAAGTTTTGACGCGTATCAGAGGAAGACTTGTAAAACCGATGTGTTGTGATTTAGCTCGTTTTGGTCTAAAACAGCTTGTTTCGCTGTATTAAGCAAGAATACGTGATTTTCGCGCAGTTATAAGAGAAAAAGTTTTGACGCGTATCAGAGAAACACTTGTAAAACCGATGTGTTGTGATTTAGCTCGTTTCGGTCTAAAACAGCTTGTTTCGTTGTATTAAGCAAGAATACATGCTTTTCGCGCAGTTATAAGAGAAAAAGTTTTGACGCGTATCAGAGGAACACTTGTAAAACCGATGTGTTCAGATTTAGCTCGTTTCGGTCTAAAACAGCTTGTTTCGCTGTATTAAGCAGGAATACATGCTTTTCGCGCAGTTATAAGAGAAAAAGTTTTGACGCGTGTCACTAAGACACTTGTGAAACAGATGTGCTCAGATTTACCTCGTTTTGGTCTAAAACAGCTTGTTTCGTTGAACTAAGCACGAATACATGCTTTTCGCGCAGTTACAGGAGAAAAAAGTTTTGACGCGTGTCAGAGGAACACTTGTAAAACCGATGTGTTGCGATTTAGCTCGTTTCGGTCTAAAACAGCTTGTTTCGTTGTATTAAGCAAGAATACATGCTTTTCGCGCAGTTATAAGAGAAAAAGTTTTGACGCGTATCAGAATAGCACTTGTAAAACCGATGTGTTGTGATTTAGCTCGTTTCGGTCTAAAACAGCTTGTTTCGCTGTATTAAGCAAGAATACATGCTTTTCGCGCAGTTATAAGAGAAAAAGTTTTGACGCGTGTTACAGGGACACTTGTGAAACAGATGTGCTCAGATTTACCTCGTTTCGGTCTAAAACAGCTTGTTTCGTTGAACTAAGCACGAATACATGCTTTTCGCGCAGTTATAAGAGAAAAAAGTTTTGACGCGTATCAGAGGAAGACTTGTAAAACCGATGTGTTGTGATTTAGCTCGTTTTGGTCTAAAACAGCTTGTTTCGCTGTATTAAGCAAGAATACGTGATTTTCGCGCAGTTATAAGAGAAAAAGTTTTGACGCGTATCAGAGAAACACTTGTAAAACCGATGTGTTGTGATTTAGCTCGTTTTGGTCTAAAACAGCTTGTTTCGCTGTATTAAGCAAGAATACATGCTTTTCGCGCAGTTATAAGAGAAAAAGTTTTGACGCGTGTCACAGGGACACTTGTAAAACCGATGTGTTCAGATTTAGCTCGTTTCGGTCTAAAACAGCTTGTTTCGCTGTATTAAGCAGGAATACATGCTTTTCGCGCAGTTATAAGAGAAAGTTTTAAAGGCATGTCACAGGGACACTTGTAAAACCGATGTGTTCAGATTTACCACGTTTCGGTCTAAAACAGCTTGTTTCGTTAGACTAAGCACGAATACATGCTTTTCGCGCAGTTATAAGAGAAAAAAGTATTGACGCGTATCAGAGGAACACTTGTAAAACCGATGTGTTGTGATTTAGCTCGTTTCGGTCTAAAACAGCTTGTTTCGTTGTATTAAGCAAGAATACATGCTTTTCGCGCAGTTATAAGAGAAAAAGTTTTGACGCGTGTCACAGGGACACTTGTAAAACCGATGTGTTCAGATTTACCTCGTTTCGGTCTAAAACAGCTTGTTTCGTTGTATTAAGCACGAATACATGCTTTTCGCGCAGTTATAAAAGAAAAGGTTGTGACGCGTGTCACAGGGACACTAGTAAAACCGATGTGTTCAGATTTAGCTCGTTTCGGTCTAAAACAGCTTGTTTCGCTGTATTAAGCACGAATACATGCTTTTCGCGCAGGTATAAGAGAAAAAGTTTTGACGCGTGTCACAGGGCCACTTGTAAAACCGATGTGTTCAGATTTAGCTCGTTTCGGTCTAAAACAGCTTGTTTCGCTGTATTAAGCAAGAATACGTGCTTTTCGCGCAGTTACAAGAGAAAAAGTTTTGACGCGTGTCACAGGGACACTTGTGAAACAGATGTGCTCAGATTTACCTCGTTTCGGTCTAAAACAGCTTGTTTCGTTGAACTAAGCACGAATACATGCTTTTCGCGCAGTTATAAGAGAAAAAAGTTTTGACGCGTATCAGAGGAACACTTGTAAAACCGATGTGTTCAGATTTAGCTCGTTTCGGTCTAAAACAGCTTGTTTCGCTGTATTAAGCACGAATACATGCTTTTCGCGCAGTTATAAGAGAAAAAGTTTAGACGCGTATCAGAGGAACACTTGTAAAACCGATGTGTTGTGATTTAGCTCGTTTCGGTCTAAAACAACTTGTTTCGTTGTATTAAGCAAGAATACATTCTTTTCGCGCGGTTATAAGAAAAAAAGTTTTGACGCGTATCAGAGGAACACTTGTAAAACCGATGTGTTGTGATTTAGCTCGTTTCGGTCTAAAACAGCTTGTTTCGTTGTATTAAGCAAGAATACATGCTTTTCACGCAGTTATAAGAGAAAAAGTTTTGACGCGTATCAGAGGAACACTTGTAAAACCGATGTGTTGTGATTTAGCTCGTTTTGGTCTAAAACAGCTCGTTTCGCTGTATTAAGCAAGAATACATGCTTTTCGCGCAGTTATAAGAGAAAAAGTTTTGACGCGTGTCACAGGGACACTTGTAAAACCGATGTGTTCAGATTTAGCTCGTTTCGGTCTAAAACAGCTTGTTTCGCTGTATTAAGCAGGAATACATGCTTTTCGCGCAGTTATAAGAGAAAGTTTTAAAGGCATGTCACAGGGACACTTGTAAAACCGATGTGTTCAGATTTACCACGTTTCGGTCTAAAACAGCTTGTTTCGTTAGACTAAGCACGAATACATGCTTTTCGCGCAGTTATAAGAGAAAAAAGTATTGACGCGTATCAGAGGAACACTTGTAAAACCGATGTGTTGTGATTTAGCTCGTTTCGGTCTAAAACAGCTTGTTTCGTTGTATTAAGCAAGAATACATGCTTTTCGCGCAGTTATAAGAGAAAAAGTTTTGACGCGTGTCACAGGGACACTTGTAAAACCGATGTGTTCAGATTTACCTCGTTTCGGTCTAAAACAGCTTGTTTCGTTGTATTAAGCAAGAATACATGCTTTTCGCGCAGTTATAAGAGAAAAAGTTTAGACGCGTATCAGAGGAACACTTGTAAAACCGATGTGTTGTGATTTAACTCGTTTCGGTCTAAAACAGCTTGTTTCGCTGTATTAAGCAAGAATACATGCTTTTCGCGCAGTTATAAGAGAAAAGGTTGTGACGCGTGTCACAGGGACACTAGTAAAACCGATGTGTTCAGATTTAGCTCGTTTCGGTCTAAAACAGCTTGTTTCGCTGTATTAAGCACGAATACATGCTTTTCGCGCAGGTATAAGAGAAAAAGTTTTGACGCGTGTCACAGGGCCACTTGTAAAACCGATGTGTTCAGATTTAGCTCGTTTCGGTCTAAAACAGCTTGTTTCTGTATTAAGCAAGAATACGTGCTTTTCGCGCAGTTATAAGAGAGAAAGTTTGGACGCGTGTCACAGGGACACTTGTGAAACAGATGTGCTCAGATTTACCTCGTTTCGGTCTAAAACAGCTTGTTTCGTTGAACTAAGCACGAATACATGCTTTTCGCGCAGTTATAAGAGAAAAAAGTTTTGACGCGTATCAGAGGAACACTTGTAAAACCGATGTGTTCAGATTTAGCTCGTTTCGGTCTAAAACAGCTTGTTTCGCTGTATTAAGCACGAATACATGCTTTTCGCACAGTTACAAGAGAAAAAGTTTTGACGCGTGTCACAGGGACACTTGTAAAACCGATGTGTTCAGATCTAGCTCGTTTTGGTGTAAAACAACTTGTTTCGTTGTATTAAGCACGAATACATGCTTTTCGCGCAGTTATAAGAGAAAAAGTTTAGACGCGTATCAGAGGAACACTTGTAAAACCGATGTGTTGTGATTTAGCTCGTTTCGGTCTAAAACAGCTTGTTTCGTTGTATTAAGCAAGAATACATGCTTTTCGCGCAGTTATAAGAAAAAAAGTTTTGACGCGTATCAGAGGAACACTTGTAAAACCGATGTGTTGTGATTTAGCTCGTTTCGGTCTAAAACAGCTTGTTTCGCTGTATTAAGCAAGAATACGTGCTTTTTGCGCAGTTATAAGAGAAAAAGTTTGGACGCTTGTCACAGGGACACTTGTGAAACAGATGTGCTCAGATTTACCTCGTTTCGGTCTAAAACAGCTTGTTTCGTTGTATTAAGCAAGAATACATGCTTTTCGCGCAGTTATAAGAAAAAAAGTTTTGACGCGTGTCACAGGGACACTTGTAAAACCGATGTGTTCAGATTTAGCTCGTTTCGGTCTAAAACAGCTTGTTTCGCTGTATTAAGCAAGAATACATGCTTTTCGCGCAGTTATAAGAGAAAAAGTTTTGACGCGTATCAGAGGAACACTTGTAAAACCCATGTGTTGTGATTTAGCTCGTTTCGGTCTAAAACAGCTTGTTTCGCTGTAATAAGCAAGAATACATGCTTTTCGCGCAGTTATAAGAGAAAAAGTTTTGACGCGTGTCACAGGGACACTTGTGAAACAGATGTGCTCAGATTTACCTCGTTTCGGTCTAAAACAGCTTGTTTCGTTGAACTAAGCACGAATACATGCTTTTCGCGCAGTTATAAGAGAAAAAAGTTTTGACGCGTATCAGAGGAAGACTTGTAAAACCGATGTGTTGTGATTTAGCTCGTTTTGGACTAAAACAGCTTGTTTCGCTGTATTAAGCAAGAATACGTGATTTTCGCGCAGTTATAAGAGAAAAAGTTTTGACGCGTATCAGAGAAACACTTGTAAAACCGATGTGTTGTGATTTAGCTCGTTTCGGTCTAAAACAGCTTGTTTCGTTGTATTAAGCAAGAATACATGCTTTTCGCGCAGTTATAAGAGAAAAAGTTTTGACGCGTATCAGAGGAACACTTGTAAAACCGATGTGTTCAGATTTAGCTCGTTTCGGTCTAAAACAGCTTGTTTCGCTGTATTAAGCAGGAATACATGCTTTTCGCGCAGTTATAAGAGAAAAAGTTTTGACGCGTGTCACTAAGACACTTGTGAAACAGATGTGCTCAGATTTACCTCGTTTCGGTCTAAAACAGCTTGTTTCGTTGAACTAAGCACGAATACATGCTTTTCGCGCAGTTACAGGAGAAAAAAGTTTTGACGCGTGTCAGAGGAACACTTGTAAAACCGATGTGTTGCGATTTAGCTCGTTTCGGTCTAAAACAGCTTGTTTCGCTGTATTAGGCAAGAATACATGCTTTTCGCGCAGTTATAAGAGAAAAAGTTTTGACGCGTGTCACAGGGATACTTGTAAAACCGATGTGTTGTGATTTAGCTCGTTTCGGTCTAAAACAGCTTGTTTCGTTGTATTAAGCAAGAATACATGCTTTTCGCGCAGTTATAAGAGAAAAAGTTTTGACGCGTATCAGAATAGCACTTGTAAAACCGATGTGTTGTGATTTAGCTCGTTTCGGTCTAAAACAGCTTGTTTCGCTGTATTAAGCAAGAATACATGCTTTTCGCGCAGTTATAAGAGAAAAAGTTTTGACGCGTGTCACAGGGACACTTGTGAAACAGATGTGCTCAGATTTACCTCGTTTCGGTCTAAAACAGCTTGTTTCGTTGAACTAAGCACGAATACATGCTTTTCGCGCAGTTATAAGAGAAAAAAGTTTTGACGCGTATCAGAGGAAGACTTGTAAAACCGATGTGTTGTGATTAAGCTCGTTTTGGTCTAAAACAGCTTGTTTCGCTGTATTAAGCAAGAATACGTGATTTTCGCGCAGTTATAAGAGAAAAAGTTTTGACGCGTATCAGAGAAACACTTGTAAAACCGATGTGTTGTGATTTAGCTCGTTTTGGTCTAAAACAGCTTGTTTCGCTGTATTAAGCAAGAATACATGCTTTTCGCGCAGTTATAAGAGAAAAAGTTTTGACGCGTGTCACAGGGACACTTGTAAAACCGATGTGTTCAGATTTAGCTCGTTTCGGTCTAAAACAGCTTGTTTCGCTGTATTAAGCAGGAATACATGCTTTTCGCGCAGTTATAAGAGAAAGTTTTAAAGGCATGTCACAGGGACACTTGTAAAACCGATGTGTTCAGATTTACCACGTTTCGGTCTAAAACAGCTTGTTTCGTTAGACTAAGCACGAATACATGCTTTTCGCGCAGTTATAAGAGAAAAAAGTATTGACGCGTATCAGAGGAACACTTGTAAAACCGATGTGTTGTGATTTAGCTCGTTTCGGTCTAAAACAGCTTGTTTCGTTGTATTAGGCAAGAATACATGCTTTTCGCGCAGTTATAAGAGAAAAAGTTTTGACGCGTGTCACAGGGACACTTGTAAAACCGATGTGTTCAGGTTTACGTCGTTTCGGTCTAAAACAGCTTGTTTCGTTGTATTAAGCACGAATACATGCTTTTCGCGCAGTTATAAGAGAAAAAGTTTAGACGCGTATCAGAGGAACACTTGTAAAACCGATGTGTTGTGATTTAACTCGTTTCGGTCTAAAACAGCTTGTTTCGCTGTATTAAGCAAGAATACATGCTTTTCGCGCAGTTATAAGAGAAAAGGTTGTGACGCGTGTCACAGGGACACTAGTAAAACCGATGTGTTCAGATTTAGCTCGTTTCGGTCTAAAACAGCTTGTTTCGCTGTATTAAGCACGAATACATGCTTTTCGCGCAGGTATAAGAGAAAAAGTTTTGACGCGTGTCACAGGGCCACTTGTAAAACCGATGTGTTCAGATTTAGCTCGTTTCGGTCTAAAACAGCTTGTTTCGCTGTATTAAGCAAGAATACGTGCTTTTCGCGCAGTTATAAGAGAAAAAGTTTGGACGCGTGTCACAGGGACACTTGTGAAACAGTTGTGCTCAGATTTACCTCGTTTCGGTCTAAAACAGCTTGTTTCGTTGAACTAAGCACGAATACATGCTTTTCGCGCAGTTATAAGAGAAAAAAGTTTTGACGCGTATCAGAGGAACACGTGTAAAACCGATGTGTTCAGATTTAGCTCGTTTCGGTCTAAAACAGCTTGTTTCGCTGTATTAAGCACGAATACATGCTTTTCGCACAGTTACAAGAGAAAAAGTTTTCACGCGTGTCACAGGGACACTTGTAAAACCGATGTGTTCAGATCTAGCTCCTTTTGGTGTAAAACAACTTGTTTCGTTGTATTAAGCACGAATACATGCTTTTCGCGCAGTTATAAGAGAAAAAGTTTAGACGCGTATCAGAGGAACACTTGTAAAACCGATGTGTTGTGATTTAGCTCGTTTCGGTCTAAAACAGCTTGTTTCGTTGTATTAAGCAAGAATACATGCTTTTCGCGCAGTTATAAGAAAAAAAGTTTTGACGCGTATCAGAGGAACACTTGTAAAACCGATGTGTTGTGATTTAGCTCGTTTCGGTCTAAAACAGCTTGTTTCGCTGTATTAAGCAAGAATACGTGCTTTTCGCGCAGTTATAAGAAAAAAAGTTTTGACGCGTGTCACAGGGACACTTGTAAAACCGATGTGTTCAGATTTAGCTCGTTTCGGTCTAAAACAGCTTGTTTCGCTGTATTAAGCAAGAATACATGCTTTTCGCGCAGTTATAAGAGAAAAAGTTTTGACGCGTATCAGAGGAACACTTGTAAAACCCATGTGTTGTGATTTAGCTCGTTTCGGTCTAAAACAGCTTGTTTCGCTGTAATAAGCAAGAATACATGCTTTTCGCGCAGTTATAAAAGAAAAAGTTTTGACGCGTGTCACAGGGACACTTGTAAAACCGATGTGTTCAGAATTACCTCGTTTCGGTCTAAAACAGCTTGTTTCGTAGAACTAAGCACGAATACATGCTTTTCGCGCAGTTATAAGAGAAAAAGTTTTGACGCGTGTCAGAGGAACACTTGTAAAACCGATGTGTTGCGATTTAGCTCGTTTCGGTCTAAAACAGCTTGTTTCGCTGTATTAAGCAAGAATACATGCTTTTCGCGCAGTTATAAGAGAAAAAGTTTTGACGCGTGTCACAGGGACACTTGTAAAACCGATGTGTTGTGATTTAGCTCGTTTCGGTCTAAAACAGCTTGTTTCGTTGTATTAAGCAATACATGCTTTTCGCGCGGTTATAAGAAAAAAAGTTTTGACGCGTATCAGAGGAACACTTGTAAAACCGATGTGTTGTGATTTAGCTCGTTTCGGTCTAAAACAGCTTGTTTCGCTGTATTAAGCAAGAATACATGCTTTTCGCGCAGTTATAAGAGAAAAAGTTTTGACGCGTGTCACTAAGACACTTGTGAAACAGATGTGCTCAGATTTACCTCGTTTCGGTCTAAAACAGCTTGTTTCGTTGAACTAAGCCCGAATACATGCTTTTCGCGCAGTTACAGGAGAAAAAAGTTTTGACGCGTGTCAGAGGAACACTTGTAAAACCGATGTGTTGCGATTTAGCTCGTTTCGGTCTAAAACAGCTTGTTTCGCTGTATTAAGCAAGAATACATGCTTTTCGCGCAGTTATAAGAGAAAAAGTTTTGACGCGTGTCACAGGGATACTTGTAAAACCGATGTGTTGTGATTTAGCTCGTTTCGGTCTAAAACAGCTTGTTTCGTTGTATTAAGCAAGAATACATGCTTTTCGCGCAGTTATAAGAGAAAAAGTTTTGACGCGTATCAGAATAGCACTTGTAAAACCGATGTGTTGTGATTTAGCTCGTTTCGGTCTAAAACAGCTTGTTTCGCTGTATTAAGCAAGAATACATGCTTTTCGCGCAGTTATAAGAGAAAAAGTTTTGACGCTTGTCACAGGGACACTTGTAAAACCGATGTGTTGTGATTTAGCTCGTTTCGGTCTAAAACAGCTTGTTTCGCTGTATTAAGCAAGAATACGTGCTTTTCGCGCAGTTATAAGAGAAAACGTTTTGAAGCGTGTCACAGGGACACTTGTGAAACCGATGTGCTCAGATTTACCTCGTTTCGGTCTAAAACAGCTTGTTTCGCTGTATTAAGCAGGAATACATGCTTTTCGCGCAGTTATAAGAGAAAGTTTTAAAGGCATGTCACAGGGACACTTGTAAAACCGATGTGTTCAGATCTAGCTCGTTTTGGTGTAAAACAGCTTGTTTCGTTGTATTAAGCACGAATACATGCTTTTCGCGCAGTTATAAGAGAAAAAGTTTAGACGCGTATCAGAGGAACACTTGTAAAACCGATGTGTTGTGATTTAGCTCGTTTCGGTCTAAAACAACTTGTTTCGTTGTATTAAGCAAGAATACATTCTTTTCGCGCGGTTATAAGAAAAAAAGTTTTGACGCGTATCAGAGGAACACTTGTAAAACCGATGTGTTGTGATTTAGCTCGTTTCGGTCTAAAACAGCTTGTTTCGTTGTATTAAGCAAGAATACATGCTTTTCACGCAGTTATAAGAGAAAAAGTTTTGACGCGTATCAGAGGAACACTTGTAAAACCGATGTGTTGTGATTTAGCTCGTTTTGGTCTAAAACAGCTTGTTTCGCTGTATTAAGCAAGAATACATGCTTTTCGCGCAGTTATAAGAGAAAAAGTTTTGACGCGTGTCACAGGGACACTTGTAAAACCGATGTGTTCAGATTTAGCTCGTTTCGGTCTAAAACAGCTTGTTTCGCTGTATTAAGCAGGAATACATGCTTTTCGCGCAGTTATAAGAGAAAGTTTTAAAGGCATGTCACAGGGACACTTGTAAAACCGATGTGTTCAGATTTACCACGTTTCGGTCTAAAACAGCTTGTTTCGTTAGACTAAGCACGAATACATGCTTTTCGCGCAGTTATAAGAGAAAAAAGTATTGACGCGTATCAGAGGAACACTTGTAAAACCGATGTGTTGTGATTTAGCTCGTTTCGGTCTAAAACAGCTTGTTTCGTTGTATTAAGCAAGAGTACATGCTTTTCGCGCAGTTATAAGAGAAAAAGTTTTGACGCGTGTCACAGGGACACTTGTAAAACCGATGTGTTCAGATTTACCTCGTTTCGGTCTAAAACAGCTTGTTTCGTTGTATTAAGCACGAATACATGCTTTTCGCGCAGTTATAGGAGAAAAAGTTTAGACGCGTATCAGAGGAACACTTGTAAAACCGATGTGTTGTGATTTAACTCGTTTCGGTCTAAAACAGCTTGTTTCGCTGTATTAAGCAAGAATACATGCTTTTCGCGCAGTTATAAGAGAAAAGGTTGTGACGCGTGTCACAGGGACACTAGTAAAACCGATGTGTTCAGATTTAGCTCGTTTTGGTCTAAAACAGCTTGTTTCGCTGTATTAAGCACGAATACATGCTTTTCGCGCAGGTATAAGAGAAAAAGTTTTGACGCGTGTCACAGGGCCACTTGTAAAACCGATGTGTTCAGATTTAGCTCGTTTCGGTCTAAAACAGCTTGTTTCGCTGTATTAAGCAAGAATACGTGCTTTTCGCGCAGTTATAAGAGAAAAAGTTTGGACGCGTGTCACAGGGACACTTGTGAAACAGATGTGCTCAGATTTACCTCGTTTCGGTCTAAAACAGCTTGTTTCGTTGAACTAAGCACGAATACATGCTTTTCGCGCAGTTATAAGAGAAAAAAGTTTTGACGCGTATCAGAGGAACACTTGTAAAACCGATGTGTTCAGATTTAGCTCGTTTCGGTCTAAAACAGCTTGTTTCGCTGTATTAAGCACGAATACATGCTTTTCGCACAGTTACAAGAGAAAAAGTTTTGACGCGTGTCACAGGGACACTTGTAAAACCGATGTGTTCAGATCTAGCTCGTTTTGGTGTAAAACAACTTGTTTCGTTGTATTAAGCACGAATACATGCTTTTCGCGCAGTTATAAGAGAAAAAGTTTAGACGCGTATCAGAGGAACACTTGTAAAACCGATGTGTTGTGATTTAGCTCGTTTCGGTCTAAAACAGCTTGTTTCGCTGTATTAAGCAAGAATACGTGCTTTTCGCGCAGTTATAAGAGAAAAAGTTTGGACGCGTGTCACAGGGACACTTGTGAAACAGATGTGCTCAGATTTACCTCGTTTCGGTCTAAAACAGCTTGTTTCGTTGAACTAAGCACGAATACATGCTTTTCGCGCAGTTATAAGAGAAAAAAGTTTTGACGCGTATCAGAGGAACACTTGTAAAACCGATGTGTTGCGATTTAGCTCGTTTCGCTCTAAAACAGCTTGTTTCGCTGTATTAAGCAAGAATACATGCTTTTCGCGCAGTTATAAGAAAAAAAGTTTTGACGCGTGTCACAGGGACACTTGTAAAACCGATGTGTTCAGATTTAGCTCGTTTCGGTCTAAAACAGCTTGTTTCGCTGTATTAAGCAAGAATACATGCTTTTCGCGCAGTTATGAGAGAAAAAGTTTTGACGCGTATCAGAGGAACACTTGTAAAACCGATGTGTTGTGATTTAGCTCGTTTCGGTCTAAAACAGCTTGTTTCGCTGTATTAAGCAAGAATACATGCTTTTCGCGCAGTTATAAGAGAAAAAGTTTTGACTCGTGTCACAGGGACACTTGTAAAACCGATGTGTTCAGATTTACCTCGTTTCGGTCTAAAACAGCTTGTTTCGTTGAACTAAGCACGAATACATGCTTTTCGCGCAGTTATAAGAGAAAAAGTATTGACGCGTGCACAGGGACACTTGTAAAACCAATGTGTTGTGATTTAGCTCGTTTCGGTCTAAAACAGCTTGTTTCGTTGTATTAAGCAAGAATACATGCTTTTCGCGCAGTTATAAGAGAAAAAGTTTTGACGCGTATCAGAATAACACTTGTAAAACCGATGTGTTGTGATTTAGCTCGTTTCGGTCTAAAACAGCTTGTTTCGCTGTATTAAGCAAGAATACATGCTTTTCGCGCAGTTATAAGAAAAAAGTTTTGACGCGTATCAGAGGAACACTTGTAAAACCGATGTGTTGTGATTTAGCTCGTTTCGGTCTAAAACAGCTTGTTTCGCTGTATTAAGCAAGAATACATGCTTTTCGCGCAGTTATAAGAGAAAAAGTTTTGACGCGTGTCACAGGGACACTTGTAAAACCGATGTGTTGTGATTTAGCTCGTTTCGGTCTAAAACAGCTTGTTTCGTTGTATTAAGCAAGAATACATGCTTTTCGCGCGGTTATAAGAAAAAAGTTTTGACGCGTATCAGAGGAACACTTGTAAAACCGATGTGTTGTGATTTAGCTCGTTTCGGTCTAAAACAGCTTGTTTCGCTGTATTAAGCAAGAATACATGCTTTTCGCGCAGTTATAAGAGAAAAAGTTTAGACGCGTATCAGAGGAACACTTGTAAAACCGATGTGTTGTGATTTAGCTCGTTTCGGTCTAAAACAGCTTGTTTCGTTGTATTAAGCAAGAATACATGCTTTTCGCGCAGTTATAAGAGAAAAAGTTTTGACGCGTGTCACAGGGACACTTGTAAAACCGATGTGTTCAGATTTACCTCGTTTCGGTCTAAAACAGCTTGTTTCGTTGTATTAAGCACGAATACATGCTTTTCGCGCAGTTATAAGAGAAAAAGTTTAGACGCGTATCAGAGGAACACTTGTAAAACCGATGTGTTGTGATTTAACTCGTTTCGGTCTAAAACAGCTTGTTTCGCTGTATTAAGCAAGAATACATGCTTTTCGCGCAGTTATAAGAGAAAAGGTTGTGACGCGTGTCACAGGGACACTAGTAAAACCGATGTGTTCAGATTTAGCTCGTTTCGGTCTAAAACAGCTTGTTTCGCTGTATTAAGCACGAATACATGCTTTTCGCGCAGGTATAAGAGAAAAAGTTTTGACGCGTGTCACAGGGCCACTTGTAAAACCGATGTGTTCAGATTTAGCTCGTTTCGGTCTAAAACAGCTTGTTTCGCTGTATTAAGCAAGAATACGTGCTTTTCGCGCAGTTATAAGAGAAAAAGTTTGGACGCGTGTCACAGGGACACTTGTGAAACAGATGTGCTCAGATTTACCTCGTGTCGGTCTAAAACAGCTTGTTTCGCTGTATTAAGCACGAATACATGCTTTTCGCACAGTTACAAGAGAAAAAGTTTTGACGCGTGTCACAGGGACACTTGTAAAACCGATGTGTTCAGATCTAGCTCGTTTTGATGTAAAACAACTTGTTTCGTTGTATTAAGCACGAATACATGCTTTTCGCGCAGTTATAAGAGAAAAAGTTTAGACGCGTATCAGAGGAACACTTGTAAAACCGATGTGTTGTGATTTAGCTCGTTTCGGTTTAAAACAGCTTGTTTCGTTGTATTAAGCAAGAATACATGCTTTTCGCGCAGTTATAAGAAAAAAAGTTTTGACGCGTATCAGAGGAACACTTGTAAAACCGATGTGTTGTGATTTAGCTCGTTTCGGTCTAAAACAGCTTGTTTCGCTGTATTAAGCAAGAATACGTGCTTTTCGCGCAGTTATAAGAGAAAAAGTTTGGACGCGTGTCACAGGGACACTTGTGAAACAGATGTGCTCAGATTTACCTCGTTTCGGTCTAAAACAGCTTGTTTCGTTGAACTAAGCACGAATACATGCTTTTCGCGCAGTTATAAGAGAAAAAAGTTTTGACGCGTATCAGAGGAACACTTGTAAAACCGATGTGTTGCGATTTAGCTCGTTTCGGTCTGAAACAGCTTGTTTCGCTGTATTAAGCAAGAATACATGCTTTTCGCGCAGTTATAAGAGAAAAAGTTTTGACGCGTGTCACAGGGACACTTGTAAAACCGATGTGTTCAGATTTAGCTCGTTTCGGTCTAAAACAGCTTGTTTCGCTGTATTAAGCAGGAATACATGCTTTTCGCGCAGTTATAAGAGAAAGTTTTAAAGGCATGTCACAGGGACACTTGTAAAACCGATGTGTTCAGATCTAGCTCGTTTTGGTGTAAAACAGCTTGTTTCGTTGTATTAAGCACGAATACATGCTTTTCGCGCAGTTATAAGAGAAAAAGTTTAGACGCGTATCAGAGGAACACTTGTAAAACCGATGTGTTGTGATTTAGCTCGTTTCGGTCTAAAACAACTTGTTTCGTTGTATTAAGCAAGAATACATTCTTTTCGCGCGGTTATAAGAAAAAAAGTTTTGACGCGTATCAGAGGAACACTTGTAAAACCGATGTGTTGTGATTTAGCTCGTTTCGGTCTAAAACAGCTTGTTTCGTTGTATTAAGCAAGAATACATGCTTTTCACGCAGTTATAAGAGAAAAAGTTTTGACGCGTATCAGAGGAACACTTGTAAAACCGATGTGTTGTGATTTAGCTCGTTTTGGTCTAAAACAGCTCGTTTCGCTGTATTAAGCAAGAATACATGCTTTTCGCGCAGTTATAAGAGAAAAAGTTTTGACGCGTGTCACAGGGACACTTGTAAAACCGATGTGTTCAGATTTAGCTCGTTTCGGTCTAAAACAGCTTGTTTCGCTGTATTAAGCAGGAATACATGCTTTTCGCGCAGTTATAAGAGAAAGTTTTAAAGGCATGTCACAGGGACACTTGTAAAACCGATGTGTTCAGATTTACCACGTTTCGGTCTAAAACAGCTTGTTTCGTTAGACTAAGCACGAATACATGCTTTTCGCGCAGTTATAAGAGAAAAAAGTATTGACGCGTATCAGAGGAACACTTGTAAAACCGATGTGTTGTGATTTAGCTCGTTTCGGTCTAAAACAGCTTGTTTCGTTGTATTAAGCAAGAATACATGCTTTTCGCGCAGTTATAAGAGAAAAAGTTTTGACGCGTGTCACAGGGACACTTGTAAAACCGATGTGTTCAGATTTACCTCGTTTCGGTCTAAAACAGCTTGTTTCGTTGTATTAAGCAAGAATACATGCTTTTCGCGCAGTTATAAGAGAAAAAGTTTAGACGCGTATCAGAGGAACACTTGTAAAACCGATGTGTTGTGATTTAACTCGTTTCGGTCTAAAACAGCTTGTTTCGCTGTATTAAGCAAGAATACATGCTTTTCGCGCAGTTATAAGAGAAAAGGTTGTGACGCGTGTCACAGGGACACTAGTAAAACCGATGTGTTCAGATTTAGCTCGTTTCGGTCTAAAACAGCTTGTTTCGCTGTATTAAGCACGAATACATGCTTTTCGCGCAGGTATAAGAGAAAA
The DNA here is from genome assembly GCF_052857255.1 of Amblyomma americanum. Lineage (NCBI taxonomy): Eukaryota > Metazoa > Arthropoda > Arachnida > Ixodida > Ixodidae > Amblyomma > Amblyomma americanum. Next base: position 101,181 of record NW_027526676.1, on the reverse strand, counting down.
AGTTTTGACGCGTGTCACAGGGCCACTTGTAAAACCGATGTGTTCAGATTTAGCTCGTTTCGGTCTAAAACAGCTTGTTTCTGTATTAAGCAAGAATACGTGCTTTTCGCGCAGTTATAAGAGAGAAAGTTTGGACGCGTGTCACAGGGACACTTGTGAAACAGATGTGCTCAGATTTACCTCGTTTCGGTCTAAAACAGCTTGTTTCGTTGAACTAAGCACGAATACATGCTTTTCGCGCAGTTATAAGAGAAAAAAGTTTTGACGCGTATCAGAGGAACACTTGTAAAACCGATGTGTTCAGATTTAGCTCGTTTCGGTCTAAAACAGCTTGTTTCGCTGTATTAAGCACGAATACATGCTTTTCGCACAGTTACAAGAGAAAAAGTTTTGACGCGTGTCACAGGGACACTTGTAAAACCGATGTGTTCAGATCTAGCTCGTTTTGGTGTAAAACAACTTGTTTCGTTGTATTAAGCACGAATACATGCTTTTCGCGCAGTTATAAGAGAAAAAGTTTAGACGCGTATCAGAGGAACACTTGTAAAACCGATGTGTTGTGATTTAGCTCGTTTCGGTCTAAAACAGCTTGTTTCGTTGTATTAAGCAAGAATACATGCTTTTCGCGCAGTTATAAGAAAAAAAGTTTTGACGCGTATCAGAGGAACACTTGTAAAAACCGATGTGTTGTGATTTAGCTCGTTTCGGTCTAAAACAGCTTGTTTCGCTGTATTAAGCAAGAATACGTGCTTTTTGCGCAGTTATAAGAGAAAAAGTTTGGACGCTTGTCACAGGGACACTTGTGAAACAGATGTGCTCAGATTTACCTCGTTTCGGTCTAAAACAGCTTGTTTCGTTGTATTAAGCAAGAATACATGCTTTTCGCGCAGTTATAAGAAAAAAAGTTTTGACGCGTGTCACAGGGACACTTGTAAAACCGATGTGTTCAGATTTAGCTCGTTTCGGTCTAAAACAGCTTGTTTCGCTGTATTAAGCAAGAATACATGCTTTTCGCGCAGTTATAAGAGAAAAAGTTTTGACGCGTATCAGAGGAACACTTGTAAAACCCATGTGTTGTGATTTAGCTCGTTTCGGTCTAAAACAGCTTGTTTCGCTGTAATAAGCAAGAATACATGCTTTTCGCGCAGTTATAAGAGAAAAAGTTTTGACGCGTGTCACAGGGACACTTGTGAAACAGATGTGCTCAGATTTACCTCGTTTCGGTCTAAAACAGCTTGTTTCGTTGAACTAAGCACGAATACATGCTTTTCGCGCAGTTATAAGAGAAAAAAGTTTTGACGCGTATCAGAGGAAGACTTGTAAAACCGATGTGTTGTGATTTAGCTCGTTTTGGACTAAAACAGCTTGTTTCGCTGTATTAAGCAAGAATACGTGATTTTCGCGCAGTTATAAGAGAAAAAGTTTTGACGCGTATCAGAGAAACACTTGTAAAACCGATGTGTTGTGATTTAGCTCGTTTCGGTCTAAAACAGCTTGTTTCGTTGTATTAAGCAAGAATACATGCTTTTCGCGCAGTTATAAGAGAAAAAGTTTTGACGCGTATCAGAGGAACACTTGTAAAACCGATGTGTTCAGATTTAGCTCGTTTCGGTCTAAAACAGCTTGTTTCGCTGTATTAAGCAGGAATACATGCTTTTCGCGCAGTTATAAGAGAAAAAGTTTTGACGCGTGTCACTAAGACACTTGTGAAACAGATGTGCTCAGATTTACCTCGTTTCGGTCTAAAACAGCTTGTTTCGTTGAACTAAGCACGAATACATGCTTTTCGCGCAGTTACAGGAGAAAAAAGTTTTGACGCGTGTCAGAGGAACACTTGTAAAACCGATGTGTTGCGATTTAGCTCGTTTCGGTCTAAAACAGCTTGTTTCGCTGTATTAGGCAAGAATACATGCTTTTCGCGCAGTTATAAGAGAAAAAGTTTTGACGCGTGTCACAGGGATACTTGTAAAACCGATGTGTTGTGATTTAGCTCGTTTCGGTCTAAAACAGCTTGTTTCGTTGTATTAAGCAAGAATACATGCTTTTCGCGCAGTTATAAGAGAAAAAGTTTTGACGCGTATCAGAATAGCACTTGTAAAACCGATGTGTTGTGATTTAGCTCGTTTCGGTCTAAAACAGCTTGTTTCGCTGTATTAAGCAAGAATACATGCTTTTCGCGCAGTTATAAGAGAAAAAGTTTTGACGCGTGTCACAGGGACACTTGTGAAACAGATGTGCTCAGATTTACCTCGTTTCGGTCTAAAACAGCTTGTTTCGTTGAACTAAGCACGAATACATGCTTTTCGCGCAGTTATAAGAGAAAAAAGTTTTGACGCGTATCAGAGGAAGACTTGTAAAACCGATGTGTTGTGATTAAGCTCGTTTTGGTCTAAAACAGCTTGTTTCGCTGTATTAAGCAAGAATACGTGATTTTCGCGCAGTTATAAGAGAAAAAGTTTTGACGCGTATCAGAGAAACACTTGTAAAACCGATGTGTTGTGATTTAGCTCGTTTTGGTCTAAAACAGCTTGTTTCGCTGTATTAAGCAAGAATACATGCTTTTCGCGCAGTTATAAGAGAAAAAGTTTTGACGCGTGTCACAGGGACACTTGTAAAACCGATGTGTTCAGATTTAGCTCGTTTCGGTCTAAAACAGCTTGTTTCGCTGTATTAAGCAGGAATACATGCTTTTCGCGCAGTTATAAGAGAAAGTTTTAAAGGCATGTCACAGGGACACTTGTAAAACCGATGTGTTCAGATTTACCACGTTTCGGTCTAAAACAGCTTGTTTCGTTAGACTAAGCACGAATACATGCTTTTCGCGCAGTTATAAGAGAAAAAAGTATTGACGCGTATCAGAGGAACACTTGTAAAACCGATGTGTTGTGATTTAGCTCGTTTCGGTCTAAAACAGCTTGTTTCGTTGTATTAGGCAAGAATACATGCTTTTCGCGCAGTTATAAGAGAAAAAGTTTTGACGCGTGTCACAGGGACACTTGTAAAACCGATGTGTTCAGGTTTACGTCGTTTCGGTCTAAAACAGCTTGTTTCGTTGTATTAAGCACGAATACATGCTTTTCGCGCAGTTATAAGAGAAAAAGTTTAGACGCGTATCAGAGGAACACTTGTAAAACCGATGTGTTGTGATTTAACTCGTTTCGGTCTAAAACAGCTTGTTTCGCTGTATTAAGCAAGAATACATGCTTTTCGCGCAGTTATAAGAGAAAAGGTTGTGACGCGTGTCACAGGGACACTAGTAAAACCGATGTGTTCAGATTTAGCTCGTTTCGGTCTAAAACAGCTTGTTTCGCTGTATTAAGCACGAATACATGCTTTTCGCGCAGGTATAAGAGAAAAAGTTTTGACGCGTGTCACAGGGCCACTTGTAAAACCGATGTGTTCAGATTTAGCTCGTTTCGGTCTAAAACAGCTTGTTTCGCTGTATTAAGCAAGAATACGTGCTTTTCGCGCAGTTATAAGAGAAAAAGTTTGGACGCGTGTCACAGGGACACTTGTGAAACAGTTGTGCTCAGATTTACCTCGTTTCGGTCTAAAACAGCTTGTTTCGTTGAACTAAGCACGAATACATGCTTTTCGCGCAGTTATAAGAGAAAAAAGTTTTGACGCGTATCAGAGGAACACTTGTAAAACCGATGTGTTCAGATTTAGCTCGTTTCGGTCTAAAACAGCTTGTTTCGCTGTATTAAGCACGAATACATGCTTTTCGCACAGTTACAAGAGAAAAAGTTTTGACGCGTGTCACAGGGACACTTGTAAAACCGATGTGTTCAGATCTAGCTCGTTTTGGTGTAAAACAACTTGTTTCGTTGTATTAAGCACGAATACATGCTTTTCGCGCAGTTATAAGAGAAAAAGTTTAGACGCGTATCAGAGGAACACTTGTAAAACCGATGTGTTGTGATTTAGCTCGTTTCGGTCTAAAACAGCTTGTTTCGTTGTATTAAGCAAGAATACATGCTTTTCGCGCAGTTATAAGAAAAAAAGTTTTGACGCGTATCAGAGGAACACTTGTAAAACCGATGTGTTGTGATTTAGCTCGTTTCGGTCTAAAACAGCTTGTTTCGCTGTATTAAGCAAGAATACGTGCTTTTCGCGCAGTTATAAGAAAAAAAGTTTTGACGCGTGTCACAGGGACACTTGTAAAACCGATGTGTTCAGATTTAGCTCGTTTCGGTCTAAAACAGCTTGTTTCGCTGTATTAAGCAAGAATACATGCTTTTCGCGCAGTTATAAGAGAAAAAGTTTTGACGCGTATCAGAGGAACACTTGTAAAACCCATGTGTTGTGATTTAGCTCGTTTCGGTCTAAAACAGCTTGTTTCGCTGTAATAAGCAAGAATACATGCTTTTCGCGCAGTTATAAAAGAAAAAGTTTTGACGCGTGTCACAGGGACACTTGTAAAACCGATGTGTTCAGAATTACCTCGTTTCGGTCTAAAACAGCTTGTTTCGTAGAACTAAGCACGAATACATGCTTTTCGCGCAGTTATAAGAGAAAAAGTTTTGACGCGTGTCAGAGGAACACTTGTAAAACCGATGTGTTGCGATTTAGCTCGTTTCGGTCTAAAACAGCTTGTTTCGCTGTATTAAGCAAGAATACATGCTTTTCGCGCAGTTATAAGAGAAAAAGTTTTGACGCGTGTCACAGGGACACTTGTAAAACCGATGTGTTGTGATTTAGCTCGTTTCGGTCTAAAACAGCTTGTTTCGTTGTATTAAGCAATACATGCTTTTCGCGCGGTTATAAGAAAAAAAGTTTTGACGCGTATCAGAGGAACACTTGTAAAACCGATGTGTTGTGATTTAGCTCGTTTCGGTCTAAAACAGCTTGTTTCGCTGTATTAAGCAAGAATACATGCTTTTCGCGCAGTTATAAGAGAAAAAGTTTTGACGCGTGTCACTAAGACACTTGTGAAACAGATGTGCTCAGATTTACCTCGTTTCGGTCTAAAACAGCTTGTTTCGTTGAACTAAGCCCGAATACATGCTTTTCGCGCAGTTACAGGAGAAAAAAGTTTTGACGCGTGTCAGAGGAACACTTGTAAAACCGATGTGTTGCGATTTAGCTCGTTTCGGTCTAAAACAGCTTGTTTCGCTGTATTAAGCAAGAATACATGCTTTTCGCGCAGTTATAAGAGAAAAAGTTTTGACGCGTGTCACAGGGATACTTGTAAAACCGATGTGTTGTGATTTAGCTCGTTTCGGTCTAAAACAGCTTGTTTCGTTGTATTAAGCAAGAATACATGCTTTTCGCGCAGTTATAAGAGAAAAAGTTTTGACGCGTATCAGAATAGCACTTGTAAAACCGATGTGTTGTGATTTAGCTCGTTTCGGTCTAAAACAGCTTGTTTCGCTGTATTAAGCAAGAATACATGCTTTTCGCGCAGTTATAAGAGAAAAAGTTTTGACGCTTGTCACAGGGACACTTGTAAAACCGATGTGTTGTGATTTAGCTCGTTTCGGTCTAAAACAGCTTGTTTCGCTGTATTAAGCAAGAATACGTGCTTTTCGCGCAGTTATAAGAGAAAACGTTTTGAAGCGTGTCACAGGGACACTTGTGAAACCGATGTGCTCAGATTTACCTCGTTTCGGTCTAAAACAGCTTGTTTCGCTGTATTAAGCAGGAATACATGCTTTTCGCGCAGTTATAAGAGAAAGTTTTAAAGGCATGTCACAGGGACACTTGTAAAACCGATGTGTTCAGATCTAGCTCGTTTTGGTGTAAAACAGCTTGTTTCGTTGTATTAAGCACGAATACATGCTTTTCGCGCAGTTATAAGAGAAAAAGTTTAGACGCGTATCAGAGGAACACTTGTAAAACCGATGTGTTGTGATTTAGCTCGTTTCGGTCTAAAACAACTTGTTTCGTTGTATTAAGCAAGAATACATTCTTTTCGCGCGGTTATAAGAAAAAAAGTTTTGACGCGTATCAGAGGAACACTTGTAAAACCGATGTGTTGTGATTTAGCTCGTTTCGGTCTAAAACAGCTTGTTTCGTTGTATTAAGCAAGAATACATGCTTTTCACGCAGTTATAAGAGAAAAAGTTTTGACGCGTATCAGAGGAACACTTGTAAAACCGATGTGTTGTGATTTAGCTCGTTTTGGTCTAAAACAGCTTGTTTCGCTGTATTAAGCAAGAATACATGCTTTTCGCGCAGTTATAAGAGAAAAAGTTTTGACGCGTGTCACAGGGACACTTGTAAAACCGATGTGTTCAGATTTAGCTCGTTTCGGTCTAAAACAGCTTGTTTCGCTGTATTAAGCAGGAATACATGCTTTTCGCGCAGTTATAAGAGAAAGTTTTAAAGGCATGTCACAGGGACACTTGTAAAACCGATGTGTTCAGATTTACCACGTTTCGGTCTAAAACAGCTTGTTTCGTTAGACTAAGCACGAATACATGCTTTTCGCGCAGTTATAAGAGAAAAAAGTATTGACGCGTATCAGAGGAACACTTGTAAAACCGATGTGTTGTGATTTAGCTCGTTTCGGTCTAAAACAGCTTGTTTCGTTGTATTAAGCAAGAATACATGCTTTTCGCGCAGTTATAAGAGAAAAAGTTTTGACGCGTGTCACAGGGACACTTGTAAAACCGATGTGTTCAGATTTACCTCGTTTCGGTCTAAAACAGCTTGTTTCGTTGTATTAAGCACGAATACATGCTTTTCGCGCAGTTATAGGAGAAAAAGTTTAGACGCGTATCAGAGGAACACTTGTAAAACCGATGTGTTGTGATTTAACTCGTTTCGGTCTAAAACAGCTTGTTTCGCTGTATTAAGCAAGAATACATGCTTTTCGCGCAGTTATAAGAGAAAAGGTTGTGACGCGTGTCACAGGGACACTAGTAAAACCGATGTGTTCAGATTTAGCTCGTTTTGGTCTAAAACAGCTTGTTTCGCTGTATTAAGCACGAATACATGCTTTTCGCGCAGGTATAAGAGAAAAAGTTTTGACGCGTGTCACAGGGCCACTTGTAAAACCGATGTGTTCAGATTTAGCTCGTTTCGGTCTAAAACAGCTTGTTTCGCTGTATTAAGCAAGAATACGTGCTTTTCGCGCAGTTATAAGAGAAAAAGTTTGGACGCGTGTCACAGGGACACTTGTGAAACAGATGTGCTCAGATTTACCTCGTTTCGGTCTAAAACAGCTTGTTTCGTTGAACTAAGCACGAATACATGCTTTTCGCGCAGTTATAAGAGAAAAAAGTTTTGACGCGTATCAGAGGAACACTTGTAAAACCGATGTGTTCAGATTTAGCTCGTTTCGGTCTAAAACAGCTTGTTTCGCTGTATTAAGCACGAATACATGCTTTTCGCACAGTTACAAGAGAAAAAGTTTTGACGCGTGTCACAGGGACACTTGTAAAACCGATGTGTTCAGATCTAGCTCGTTTTGGTGTAAAACAACTTGTTTCGTTGTATTAAGCACGAATACATGCTTTTCGCGCAGTTATAAGAGAAAAAGTTTAGACGCGTATCAGAGGAACACTTGTAAAACCGATGTGTTGTGATTTAGCTCGTTTCGGTCTAAAACAGCTTGTTTCGCTGTATTAAGCAAGAATACGTGCTTTTCGCGCAGTTATAAGAGAAAAAGTTTGGACGCGTGTCACAGGGACACTTGTGAAACAGATGTGCTCAGATTTACCTCGTTTCGGTCTAAAACAGCTTGTTTCGTTGAACTAAGCACGAATACATGCTTTTCGCGCAGTTATAAGAGAAAAAAGTTTTGACGCGTATCAGAGGAACACTTGTAAAACCGATGTGTTGCGATTTAGCTCGTTTCGCTCTAAAACAGCTTGTTTCGCTGTATTAAGCAAGAATACATGCTTTTCGCGCAGTTATAAGAAAAAAAGTTTTGACGCGTGTCACAGGGACACTTGTAAAACCGATGTGTTCAGATTTAGCTCGTTTCGGTCTAAAACAGCTTGTTTCGCTGTATTAAGCAAGAATACATGCTTTTCGCGCAGTTATGAGAGAAAAAGTTTTGACGCGTATCAGAGGAACACTTGTAAAACCGATGTGTTGTGATTTAGCTCGTTTCGGTCTAAAACAGCTTGTTTCGCTGTATTAAGCAAGAATACATGCTTTTCGCGCAGTTATAAGAGAAAAAGTTTTGACTCGTGTCACAGGGACACTTGTAAAACCGATGTGTTCAGATTTACCTCGTTTCGGTCTAAAACAGCTTGTTTCGTTGAACTAAGCACGAATACATGCTTTTCGCGCAGTTATAAGAGAAAAAGTATTGACGCGTGCACAGGGACACTTGTAAAACCAATGTGTTGTGATTTAGCTCGTTTCGGTCTAAAACAGCTTGTTTCGTTGTATTAAGCAAGAATACATGCTTTTCGCGCAGTTATAAGAGAAAAAGTTTTGACGCGTATCAGAATAACACTTGTAAAACCGATGTGTTGTGATTTAGCTCGTTTCGGTCTAAAACAGCTTGTTTCGCTGTATTAAGCAAGAATACATGCTTTTCGCGCAGTTATAAGAAAAAAGTTTTGACGCGTATCAGAGGAACACTTGTAAAACCGATGTGTTGTGATTTAGCTCGTTTCGGTCTAAAACAGCTTGTTTCGCTGTATTAAGCAAGAATACATGCTTTTCGCGCAGTTATAAGAGAAAAAGTTTTGACGCGTGTCACAGGGACACTTGTAAAACCGATGTGTTGTGATTTAGCTCGTTTCGGTCTAAAACAGCTTGTTTCGTTGTATTAAGCAAGAATACATGCTTTTCGCGCGGTTATAAGAAAAAAGTTTTGACGCGTATCAGAGGAACACTTGTAAAACCGATGTGTTGTGATTTAGCTCGTTTCGGTCTAAAACAGCTTGTTTCGCTGTATTAAGCAAGAATACATGCTTTTCGCGCAGTTATAAGAGAAAAAGTTTAGACGCGTATCAGAGGAACACTTGTAAAACCGATGTGTTGTGATTTAGCTCGTTTCGGTCTAAAACAGCTTGTTTCGTTGTATTAAGCAAGAATACATGCTTTTCGCGCAGTTGTAAGAGAAAAAGTTTTGACGCGTGTCACAGGGACACTTGTAAAACCGATGTGTTCAGATTTACCTCGTTTCGGTCTAAAACAGCTTGTTTCGTTGTATTAAGCACGAATACATGCTTTTCGCGCAGTTATAAGAGAAAAAGTTTAGACGCGTATCAGAGGAACACTTGTAAAACCGATGTGTTGTGATTTAACTCGTTTCGGTCTAAAACAGCTTGTTTCGCTGTATTAAGCAAGAATACATGCTTTTCGCGCAGTTATAAGAGAAAAGGTTGTGACGCGTGTCACAGGGACACTAGTAAAACCGATGTGTTCAGATTTAGCTCGTTTCGGTCTAAAACAGCTTGTTTCGCTGTATTAAGCACGAATACATGCTTTTCGCGCAGGTATAAGAGAAAAAGTTTTGACGCGTGTCACAGGGCCACTTGTAAAACCGATGTGTTCAGATTTAGCTCGTTTCGGTCTAAAACAGCTTGTTTCGCTGTATTAAGGAAGAATACGTGCTTTTCGCGCAGTTATAAGAGAAAAAGTTTGGACGCGTGTCACAGGGACACTTGTGAAACAGATGTGCTCAGATTTACCTCGTGTCGGTCTAAAACAGCTTGTTTCGCTGTATTAAGCACGAATACATGCTTTTCGCACAGTTACAAGAGAAAAAGTTTTGACGCGTGTCACAGGGACACTTGTAAAACCGATGTGTTCAGATCTAGCTCGTTTTGGTGTAAAACAACTTGTTTCGTTGTATTAAGCACGAATACATGCTTTTCGCGCAGTTATAAGAGAAAAAGTTTAGACGCGTATCAGAGGAACACTTGTAAAACCGATGTGTTGTGATTTAGCTCGTTTCGGTTTAAAACAGCTTGTTTCGTTGTATTAAGCAAGAATACATGCTTTTCGCGCAGTTATAAGAAAAAAAGTTTTGACGCGTATCAGAGGAACACTTGTAAAACCGATGTGTTGTGATTTAGCTCGTTTCGGTCTAAAACAGCTTGTTTCGCTGTATTAAGCAAGAATACGTGCTTTTCGCGCAGTTATAAGAGAAAAAGTTTGGACGCGTGTCACAGGGACACTTGTGAAACAGATGTGCTCAGATTTACCTCGTTTCGGTCTAAAACAGCTTGTTTCGTTGAACTAAGCACGAATACATGCTTTTCGCGCAGTTATAAGAGAAAAAAGTTTTGACGCGTATCAGAGGAACACTTGTAAAACCGATGTGTTGTGATTTAGCTCGTTTTGGTCTAAAACAGCTTGTTTCGCTGTATTAAGCAAGAATACATGCTTTTCGCGCAGTTATAAGAGAAAAAGTTTTGACGCGTGTCACAGGGACACTTGTAAAACCGATGTGTTCAGATTTAGCTCGTTTCGGTCTAAAAACAGCTTGTTTCGCTGTATTAAGCAGGAATACATGCTTTTCGCGCAGTTATAAGAGAAAGTTTTAAAGGCATGTCACAGGGACACTTGTAAAACCGATGTGTTCAGATTTACCACGTTTCGGTCTAAAACAGCTTGTTTCGTTAGACTAAGCACGAATACATGCTTTTCGCGCAGTTATAAGAGAAAAAAGTATTGACGCGTATCAGAGGAACACTTGTAAAACCGATGTGTTGTGATTTAGCTCGTTTCGGTCTAAAACAGCTTGTTTCGTTGTATTAAGCAAGAATACATGCTTTTCGCGCAGTTATAAGAGAAAAAGTTTTGACGCGTGTCACAGGGACACTTGTAAAACCGATGTGTTCAGATTTACCTCGTTTCGGTCTAAAACAGCTTGTTTCGTTGTATTAAGCACGAATACATGCTTTTCGCGCAGTTATAGGAGAAAAAGTTTAGACGCGTATCAGAGGAACACTTGTAAAACCGATGTGTTGTGATTTAACTCGTTTCGGTCTAAAACAGCTTGTTTCGCTGTATTAAGCAAGAATACATGCTTTTCGCGCAGTTATAAGAGAAAAGGTTGTGACGCGTGTCACAGGGACACTAGTAAAACCGATGTGTTCAGATTTAGCTCGTTTCGGTCTAAAACAGCTTGTTTCGCTGTATTAAGCACGAATACATGCTTTTCGCGCAGGTATAAGAGAAAAAGTTTTGACGCGTGTCACAGGGCCACTTGTAAAACCGATGTGTTCAGATTTAGCTCGTTTCGGTCTAAAACAGCTTGTTTCGCTGTATTAAGCAAGAATACGTGCTTTTCGCGCAGTTATAAGAGAAAAAGTTTGGACGCGTGTCACAGGGACACTTGTGAAACAGATGTGCTCAGATTTACCTCGTTTGGTCTAAAACAGCTTGTTTCGTTGAACTAAGCACGAATACATGCTTTTCGCGCAGTTATAAGAGAAAAAAGTTTTGACGCGTATCAGAGGAACACTTGTAAAACCGATGTGTTCAGATTTAGCTCGTTTCGGTCTAAAACAGCTTGTTTCGCTGTATTAAGCACGAATACATGCTTTTCGCACAGTTACAAGAGAAAAAGTTTTGACGCGTGTCACAGGGACACTTGTAAAACCGATGTGTTCAGATCTAGCTCGTTTTGGTGTAAAACAACTTGTTTCGTTGTATTAAGCACGAATACATGCTTTTCGCGCAGTTATAAGAGAAAAAGTTTAGACGCGTATCAGAGGAACACTTGTAAAACCGATGTGTTGTGATTTAGCTCGTTTCGGTCTAAAACAGCTTGTTTCGCTGTATTAAGCAAGAATACGTGCTTTTCGCGCAGTTATAAGAGAAAAAGTTTGGACGCGTGTCACAGGGACACTTGTGAAACAGATGTGCTCAGATTTACCTCGTTTCGGTCCTAAAACAGCTTGTTTCGTTGAACTAAGCACGAATACATGCTTTTCGCGCAGTTATAAGAGAAAAAAGTTTTGACGCGTATCAGAGGAACACTTGTAAAACCGATGTGTTGCGATTTAGCTCGTTTCGCTCTAAAACAGCTTGTTTCGCTGTATTAAGCAAGAATACATGCTTTTCGCGCAGTTATAAGAAAAAAAGTTTTGACGCGTGTCACAGGGACACTTGTAAAACCGATGTGTTCAGATTTAGCTCGTTTCGGTCTAAAACAGCTTGTTTCGCTGTATTAAGCAAGAATACATGCTTTTCGCGCAGTTATGAGAGAAAAGTTTTGACGCGTATCAGAGGAACACTTGTAAAACGATGTGTTGTGATTTAGCTCGTTTCGGTCTAAAACAGCTTGTTTCGCTGTATTAAGCAAGAATACATGCTTTTCGCGCAGTTATAAGAGAAAAAGTTTTGACTCGTGTCACAGGGACACTTGTAAAACCGATGTGTTCAGATTTACCTCGTTTCGGTCTAAAACAGCTTGTTTCGTTGAACTAAGCACGAATACATGCTTTTCGCGCAGTTATAAGAGAAAAAGTATTGACGCGTGCACAGGGACACTTGTAAAACCAATGTGTTGTGATTTAGCTCGTTTTGGTCTAAAACAGCTTGTTTCGTTGTATTAAGCAAGAATACATGCTTTTCGCGCAGTTATAAGAGAAAAAGTTTTGACGCGTATCAGAATAACACTTGTAAAACCGATGTGTTGTGATTTAGCTCGTTTCGGTCTAAAACAGCTTGTTTCGCTGTATTAAGCAAGAATACATGCTTTTCGCGCAGTTATAAGAAAAAAGTTTTGACGCGTATCAGAGGAACACTTGTAAAACCGATGTGTTGTGATTTAGCTCGTTTCGGTCTAAAACAGCTTGTTTCGCTGTATTAAGCAAGAATACATGCTTTTCGCGCAGTTATAAGAGAAAAAGTTTTGACGCGTGTCACAGGGACACTTGTAAAACCGATGTGTTGTGATTTAGCTCGTTTCGGTCTAAAACAGCTTGTTTCGTTGTATTAAGCAAGAATACATGCTTTTCGCGCGGTTATAAGAAAAAAGTTTTGACGCGTATCAGAGGAACACTTGTAAAACCGATGTGTTGTGATTTAGCTCGTTTCGGTCTAAAACAGCTTGTTTCGCTGTATTAAGCAAGAATACATGCTTTTCGCGCAGTTATAAGAGAAAAAGTTTAGACGCGTATCAGAGGAACACTTGTAAAACCGATGTGTTGTGATTTAGCTCGTTTCGGTCTCTAAAACAGCTTGTTTCGTTGTATTAAGCAAGAATACATGCTTTTCGCGCAGTTATAAGAGAAAAAGTTTTGACGCGTGTCACAGGGACACTTGTAAAACCGATGTGTTCAGATTTACCTCGTTTCGGTCTAAAACAGCTTGTTTCGTTGTATTAAGCACGAATACATGCTTTTCGCGCAGTTATAAGAGAAAAAGTTTAGACGCGTATCAGAGGAACACTTGTAAAACCGATGTGTTGTGATTTAACTCGTTTCGGTCTAAAACAGCTTGTTTCGCTGTATTAAGCAAGATACATGCTTTTCGCGCAGTTATAAGAGAACAGGTTGTGACGCGTGTCACAGGGACACTAGTAAAACCGATGTGTTCAGATTAGCTCGTTTCGGTCTAAAACAGCTTGTTTCGCTGTATTAAGCACGAATACATGCTTTTCGCGCAGGTATAAGAGAAAAAGTTTTGACGCGTGTCACAGGGCCACTTGTAAAACCGATGTGTTCAGATTTAGCTCGTTTCGGTCCTAAAACAGCTTGTTTCGCTGTATTAAGCAAGAATACGTGCTTTTCGCGCAGTTATAAGAGAAAAAGTTTGGACGCGTGTCACAGGGACACTTGTGAAACAGATGTGCTCAGATTTACCTCGTGTCGGTCTAAAACAGCTTGTTTCGCTGTATTAAGCACGAATACATGCTTTTCGCACAGTTACAAGAGAAAAAGTTTTGACGCGTGTCACAGGGACACTTGTAAAACCGATGTGTTCAGATCTAGCTCGTTTTGGTGTAAAACAACTTGTTTCGTTGTATTAAGCACGAATACATGCTTTTCGCGCAGTTATAAGAGAAAAAGTTTAGACGCGTATCAGAGGAACACTTGTAAAACCGATGTGTTGTGATTTAGCTCGTTTCGGTTTAAAACAGCTTGTTTCGTTGTATTAAGCAAGAATACATGCTTTTCGCGCAGTTATAAGAAAAAAGTTTTGACGCGTATCAGAGGAACACTTGTAAAACCGATGTGTTGTGATTTAGCTCGTTTCGGTCTAAAACAGCTTGTTTCGCTGTATTAAGCAAGAATACGTGCTTTTCGCGCAGTTATAAGAGAAAAAGTTTGGACGCGTGTCACAGGGACACTTGTGAAACAGATGTGCTCAGATTTACCTCGTTTCGGTCTAAAACAGCTTGGTTTCGTTGAACTAAGCACGAATACATGCTTTTCCGCGCAGTTATAAGAGAAAAAAGTTTTGACGCGTATCAGAGGAACACTTGTAAAACCGATGTGTTGTGATTTAGCTCGTTTCGGTCTAAAACAGCTTGTTTCGTTGTATTAAGCAAGAATACATGCTTTTCGCGCAGTTATAAGAGAAAAAGTTTTGACGCGTGTCACAGGGACACTTGTAAAACCGATGTGTTCAGATTTACCTCGTTTCGGTCTAAAACAGCTTGTTTCGTTGTATTAAGCACGAATACATGCTTTTCGCGCAGTTATAAGAGAAAAAGTTTAGACGCGTATCAGAGGAACACTTGTAAAACCGATGTGTTGTGATTTAACTCGTTTCGGTCTAAAACAGCTTGTTCGCTGTATTAAGCAAGAATACATGCTTTTCGCGCAGTTATAAGAGAAAAGGTTGTGACGCGTGTCACAGGGACACTAGTAAAACCGATGTGTTCAGATTTAGCTCGTTTCGGGTCTAAAACAGCTTGTTTCGCTGTATTAAGCACGAATACATGCTTTTCGCGCAGGTATAAGAGAAAAAGTTTTGACGCGTGTCACAGGGCCACTTGTAAAACCGATGTGTTCAGATTTAGCTCGTTTCGGTCTAAAACAGCTTGTTTCGCTGTATTAAGCAAGAATACGTGCTTTTCGCGCAGTTATAAGAGAAAAAGTTTGGACGCGTGTCACAGGGACACTTGTGAAACAGATGTGTTCAGATTTAGCTCGTTTCGGTCTAAAACAGCTTGTTTCGCTGTATTAAGCAGGAATACATGCTTTTCGCGCAGTATAAGAGAAAGTTTTAAAGGCATGTCACAGGGACACTTGTAAAACCGATGTGTTCAGATCTAGCTCGTTTTGGTGTAAAACAGCTTGTTTCGTTGTATTAAGCACGAATACATGCTTTCCGCGCAGTTATAAGAGAAAAAGTTTAGACGCGTATCAGAGGAAGACTTGTAAAACCGATGTGTTGTGATTTAGCTCGTTTCGGTCTAAAACAACTTGTTTCGTTGTATTAAGCAAGAATACATTCTTTTCGCGCGGTTATAAGAAAAAAAGTTTTGACGCGTATCAGAGGAACACTTGTAAAACCGATGTGTTGTGATTTAGCTCGTTTCGGTCTAAAACAGCTTGTTCGTTGTATTAAGCAAGAATACATGCTTTTCACGCAGTTATAAGAGAAAAAGTTTTGACGGCGTATCAGAGGAACACTTGTAAAACCGATGTGTTGTGATTTAGCTCGTTTTGGTCTAAAACAGCTTGTTTCGCTGTATTAAGCAAGAATACATGCTTTTCGCGCAGTTATAAGAGAAAAAGTTTTGACGCGTGTCACAGGGACACTTGTAAAACCGATGTGTTCAGATTTAGCTCGTTTCGGTCTAAAACAGCTTGTTTCGCTGTATTAAGCAGGAATACATGCTTTTCGCGCAGTTATAAGAGAAAGTTTTAAAGGCATGTCACAGGGACACTTGTAAAACCGATGTGTTCAGATTTACCACGTTTCGGTCTAAAACAGCTTGTTTCGTTAGACTAAGCACGAATACATGCTTTTCGCGCAGTTATAAGAGAAAAAAGTATTGACGCGTATCAGAGGAACACTTGTAAAACCGATGTGTTGTGATTTAGCTCGTTTCGGTCTAAAACAGCTTGTTTCGTTGTATTAAGCAAGAATACATGCTTTTCGCGCAGTTATAAGAGAAAAAGTTTTGACGCGTGTCACAGGGACACTTGTAAAACCGATGTGTTCAGATTTACCTCGTTTCGGTCTAAAACAGCTTGTTTTCGTTGTATTAAGCACGAATACATGCTTTTCGCGCAGTTATAAGAGAAAAAGTTTAGACGCGTATCAGAGGAACACTTGTAAAACCGATGTGTTGTGATTTAACTCGTTTCGGTCTAAAACAGCTTGTTTCGCTGTATTAAGCAAGAATACATGCTTTCGCGCAGTTATAAGAGAAAAGGTTGTGACGCGTGTCACAGGGACACTAGTAAAACCGATGTGTTTCAGATTTAGCTCGTTTCGGTCTAAAACAGCTTGTTTCGCTGTATTAAGCACGAATACATGCTTTTCGCGCAGGTATAAGAGAAAAAGTTTTGACGCGTGTCACAGGGGCCACTTGTAAAACCGATGTGTTCAGATTTAGCTCGTTTCGGTCTAAAACAGCTTGTTTCGCTGTATTAAGCAAGAATACGTGCTTTTCGCGCAGTTATAAGAGAAAAAGTTTGGACGCGTGTCACAGGGACACTTGTGAAACAGATGTGCTCAGATTTACCTCGTGTCGGTCTAAAACAGCTTGTTTCGCTGTATTAAGCACGAATACATGCTTTTCGCACAGTTACAAGAGAAAAAGTTTTGACGCGTGTCACAGGGACACTTGTAAAACCGATGTGTTCAGATCTAGCTCGTTTTGGTGTAAAACAACTTGTTTCGTTGTATTAAGCACGAATACATGCTTTTCGCGCAGTTATAAGAGAAAAAGTTTAGACGCGTATCAGAGGAACACTTGTAAAACCGATGTGTTGTGATTTAACTCGTTTCGGTCTAAAACAGCTTGTTTCGCTGTATTAAGCAAGAATACATGCTTTTCGCGCAGTTATAAGAGAACAGGTTGTGACGCGTGTCACAGGGACACTAGTAAAACCGATGTGTTCAGATTTAGCTCGTTTCGGTCTAAAACAGCTTGTTTCGCTGTATTAAGCACGAATACATGCTTTTCGCGCAGGTATAAGAGAAAAAGTTTTGACGCGTGTCACAGGGCCACTTGTAAAACCGATGTGTTCAGATTTAGCTCGTTTCGGTCTAAAACAGCTTGTTTCGCTGTATTAAGCAAGAATACGTGCTTTTCGCGCAGTTATAAGAGAAAAAGTTTGGACGCGTGTCACAGGGACACTTGTGAAACAGATGTGCTCAGATTTACCTCGTGTCGGTCTAAAACAGCTTGTTTCGCTGTATTAAGCACGAATACATGCTTTTCGCACAGTTACAAGAGAAAAAGTTTTGACGCGTGTCACAGGGACACTTGTAAAACCGATGTGTTCAGATCTAGCTCGTTTTGGTGTAAAACAACTTGTTTCGTTGTATTAAGCACGAATACATGCTTTTCGCGCAGTTATAAGAGAAAAAGTTTAGACGCGTATCAGAGGAACACTTGTAAAACCGATGTGTTGTGATTTAGCTCGTTTCGGTTTAAAACAGCTTGTTTCGTTGTATTAAGCAAGAATACATGCTTTTCGCGCAGTTATAAGAAAAAAAGTTTTGACGCGTATCAGAGGAACACTTGTAAAACCGATGTGTTGTGATTTAGCTCGTTTCGGTCTAAAACAGCTTGTTTCGCTGTATTAAGCAAGAATACGTGCTTTTCGCGCAGTTATAAGAGAAAAAGTTTGGACGCGTGTCACAGGACACTTGTGAAACAGATGTGCTCAGATTTACCTCGTTTCGGTCTAAAACAGCTTGTTTCGTTGAACTAAGCACGAATACATGCTTTTCGCGCAGTTATAAGAGAAAAAAGTTTTGACGCGTATCAGAGGAACACTTGTAAAAACCGATGTGTTGTGATTTAGCTCGTTTCGGTCTAAAACAGCTTGTTTCGTTGTATTAAGCAAGAATACATGCTTTTCGCGCAGTTATAAGAGAAAAAGTTTTGACGCGTGTCACAGGGACACTTGTAAAACCGATGTGTTCAGATTTACCTCGTTTCGGTCTAAAACAGCTTGTTTCGTTGTATTTAAGCACGAATACATGCTTTTCGCGCAGTTATAAGAGAAAAAGTTTAGACGCGTATCAGAGGAACACTTGTAAAACCGATGTGTTGTGATTTAACTCGTTTCGGTCTAAAACAGCTTGTTTCGCTGTATTAAGCAAGAATACATGCTTTTCGCGCAGTTATAAGAGAAAAGGTTGTGACGCGTGTCACAGGGACACTAGTAAAACCGATGTGTTCAGATTTAGCTCGTTTCGGTCTAAAACAGCTTGTTTCGCTGTATTAAGCACGAATACATGCTTTTCGCGCAGGTATAAGAGAAAAAGTTTTGACGCGTGTCACAGGGCCACTTGTAAAACCGATGTGTTCAGATTTAGCTCGTTTCGGTCTAAAACAGCTTGTTTCGCTGTATTAAGCAAGAATACGTGCTTTTCGCGCAGTTATAAGAGAAAAAGTTTGGACGCGTGTCACAGGGACACTTGTGAAACAGATGTGTTCAGATTTAGCTCGTTTCGGTCTAAAACAGCTTGTTTCGCTGTATAAGCACGAATACATGCTTTTCGCACAGTTACAAGAGAAAAAGTTTTGACGCGTGTCACAGGGACACTTGTAAAACCGATGTGTTCAGATCTAGCTCGTTTTGGTGTAAAACAACTTGTTTCGTTGTATTAAGCACGAATACATGCTTTTCGCGCAGTTATAAGAGAAAAAGTTTAGACGCGTATCAGAGGAAGACTTGTAAAACCGATGTGTTGTGATTTAGCTCGTTTCGGTCTAAAACAACTTGTTTCGTTGTATTAAGCAAGGAATACATTCTTTACGCGCGGTTATAAGAAAAAAAAGTTTTGACGCGTATCAGAGAACACTTGTAAAACCGATGTGTTGTGATTTAGCTCGTTTTGGTCTAAAACAGCTGTTTCGCTGTATTAAGCAAGAATACATGCTTTTCGCGCAGTTATAAGAGAAAAAGTTTTGAACGCGTGTCACAAGGGACACTTGTAAAACCGATGTGTTCAGATTTAGCTCGTTTCGGTCTAAAACAGCTTGTTTCGCTGTATAAGCAGGAATACATGCTTTTCGCCGCAGTTATAAGAGAAAGTTTTAAAGGCATGTCACAAGGGACACTTGTAAAAACCGATGTGTTCAGATTTACCACGTTTCGGTCTAAAACAGCTTGTTTCGTTAGACTAAGCACGAATACATGCTTTTCGCGCAGTTATAAGAGAAAAAAGTATTGACGCGTATCAGAGGAACACTTGTAAAACCGATGTGTTGTGATTTAGCTCGTTTCGGTCTAAACAGCTTGTTTCGTTGTATTAAGCAAGAATACATGCTTTTCGCGCAGTTATAAGAGAAAAAGTTTTGACGCGTGTCACAGGGACACTTGTAAAACCGATGTGTTCAGATTTACCTCGTTTCGGTCTAAACAGCTTGTTTCGTTGTATTAAGCACGAATACATGCTTTTCGCGCAGTTATAAGAGAAAAAGTTTAGACGCGTATCAGAGGAACACTTGTAAAACCGATGTGTTGTGATTTAACTCGTTTCGGTCTAAAACAGCTTGTTTCGCTGTATTAAGCAAGAATACATGCTTTTCGCGCAGTTATAAGAGAAAAGGTTGTGACGCGTGTCACAGGGACACTAGTAAAACCGATGTGTTCAGATTTAGCTCGTTTCGGTCTAAAACAGCTTGTTTCGCTGTATTAAGCACGAATACATGCTTTTCGCGCAGGTATAAGAGAAAAAGTTTTGACGCGTGTCACAGGGCCACTTGTAAAACCGATGTGTTCAGATTTAGCTCGTTTCGGTCTAAAACAGCTTGTTTCGCTGTATTAAGCAAGAATACGTGCTTTTCGCGCAGTTATAAGAGAAAAAGTTTGGACGCGTGTCACAGGACACTTGTGAAACAGATGTGCTCAGATTTACCTCGTGTCGGTCTAAAACAGCTTGTTTCGCTGTATTAAGCACGAATACATGCTTTTCGCACAGTTACAAGAGAAAAAGTTTTGACGCGTGTCACAGGGACACTTGTAAAACCGATGTGTTCAGATCTAGCTCGTTTTGGTGTAAAACAACTTGTTTCGTTGTATTAAGCACGAATACATGCTTTTCGCGCAGTTATAAGAGAAAAAGTTTAGACGCGTATCAGAGGAACACTTGTAAAACCGATGTGTTGTGATTTAACTCGTTTCGGTTTAAAACAGCTTGTTTCGTTGTATTAAGCAAGAATACATGCTTTTCGCGCAGTTATAAGAAAAAAAGTTTTGACGCGTATCAGAGAACACTTGTAAAACCGATGTGTTGTGATTTAGCTCGTTTCGGTCTAAAACAGTTTGTTTCGCTGTATTAAGCAAGAATACGTGCTTTTCGCGCAGTTATAAGAGAAAAAGTTTGGACGCGTGTCACAGGGACACTTGTGAAACAGATGTGCTCAGATTTACCTCGTTTCGGTCTAAAACAGCTTGTTTCGTTGAACTAAGCACGAATACATGCTTTTCGCGCAGTTATAAGAGAAAAAAGTTTTGACGCGTATCAGAGGAACACTTGTAAAACCGATGTGTTGCGATTTAGCTCGTTTCGGTCTAAAACAGCTTGTTTCGCTGTATTAGGCAAGAATACATGCTTTTCGCGCAGTTATAAGAAAAAAAGTTTTGACGCGTGTCACAGGGACACTTGTAAAACCGATGTGTTCAGATTTAGCTCGTTTCGGTCTAAAACAGCTTGTTTCGCTGTATTAAGCAAGAATACATGCTTTTCGCGCAGTTATGAGAGAAAAAGTTTTGACGCGTATCAGAGGAACACTTGTAAAACCGATGTGTTGTGATTTAGCTCGTTTCGGTCTAAAACAGCTTGTTTCGCTGTATTAAGCAAGAATACATGCTTTTCGCGCAGTTATAAGAGAAAAAGTTTTGACTCGTGTCACAGGGACACTTGTAAAACCGATGTGTTCAGATTTACCTCGTTTCGGTCTAAAACAGCTTGTTTCGTTGAACTAAGCACGAATACATGCTTTTCGCGCAGTTATAAGAGAAAAAGTTTTGACGCGTGCACAGGGACACTTGTAAAACCAATGTGTTGTGATTTAGCTCGTTTCGGTCTAAAACAGCTTGTTTCGTTGTATTAAGCAAGAATACATGCTTTTCGCGCAGTTATAAGAGAAAAAGTATTGACGCGTATCAGAATAACACTTGTAAAACCGATGTGTTGTGATTTAGCTCGTTTCGGTCTAAAACAGCTTGTTTCGCTGTATTAAGCAAGAATACATGCTTTTCGCGCAGTTATAAGAAAAAAGTTTTGACGCGTATCAGAGGAACACTTGTAAAACCGATGTGTTGTGATTTAGCTCGTTTCGGTCTAAAACAGCTTGTTTCGCTGTATTAAGCAAGAATACATGCTTTTCGCGCAGTTATAAGAGAAAAAGTTTTGACGCGTGTCACAGGGACACTTGTAAAACCGATGTGTTGTGATTTAGCTCGTTTCGGTCTAAAACAGCTTGTTTCGTTGTATTAAGCAAGAATACATGCTTTTCGCGCGGTTATAAGAAAAAAAGTTTTGACGCGTATCAGAGGAACACTTGTAAAACCGATGTGTTGTGATTTAGCTCGTTTCGGTCTAAAACAGCTTGTTTCGCTGTATTAAGCAAGAATACATGCTTTTCGCGCAGTTATAAGAGAAAAAGTTTTGACGCGTGTCACTAAGACACTTGTGAAACAGATGTGCTCAGATTTACCTCGTTTCGGTCTAAAACAGCTTGTTTCGTTGAACTAAGCACGAATACATGCTTTTCGCGCAGTTACAAGAGAAAAAAGTTTTGACGCGTGTCAGAGGAACACTTGTAAAACCGATGTGTTGCGATTTAGCTCGTTTCGGTCTAAAACAGCTTGTTTCGCTGTATTAAGCAAGAATACATGCTTTTCGCGCAGTTATAAGAGAAAAAGTTTTGACGCTTGTCACAGGGATACTTGTAAAACCGATGTGTTGTGATTTAGCTCGTTTCGGTCTAAAACAGCTTGTTTCGTTGTATTAAGCAAGAATACATGCTTTTCGCGCAGTTATAAGAGAAAAAATTTTGACGCGTATCAGAATAGCACTTGTAAAACCGATGTGTTGTGATTTAGCTCGTTTCGGTCTAAAACAGCTTGTTTCGCTGTATTAAGCAAGAATACATGCTTTTCGCGCAGTTATAAGAGAAAAAGTTTTGACGCTTGTCACAGGGACACTTGTAAAACCGATGTGTTGTGATTTAGCTCGTTTCGGTCTAAAACAGCTTGTTTCGCTGTATTAAGCAAGAATACGTGCTTTTCGCGCAGTTATAAGAGAAAAAGTTTTGAAGCGTGTCACAGGACACTTGTGAAACCGATGTGCTCAGATTTACCTCGTTTCGGTCTAAAACAGCTTGTTTCGTTGAACTAAGCACGAATACATGCTTTTCGCGCAGTTATAAGAGAAAAAAGTTTTGACGCGTATCAGAGGAACACTTGTAAAACCGATGTGTTGCGATTTAGCTCGTTTCGGTCTAAAACAGCTTGTTTCGCTGTATTAAGCAAGAATACATGCTTTTCGCGCAGTTATAAGAGAAAAAGTTTTGACGCGTGTCACAGGGACACTTGTGAAACAGATGTGCACAGATATACCTCGTTTCGGTCTAAAACAGCTTGTTTCGCTGTATTAAGCACGAATACATGCTTTTCGCGCAGTTATAAGAGAAAAAAGTTTTGACGCGTATCAGAGGAACACTTGTAAAACCGATGTGTTGCGATTTAGCTCGTTTCGGTCTAAAACAGCTTGTTTCGCTGTATTAAGCAAGAATACATGCTTTTCGCACAGTTACAAGAGAAAAAGTTTTGACGCGTGTCACAGGGACACTTGTAAAACCGATGTGTTCAGATCTAGCTCGTTTTGGTACGCGCGATGGCGTAGAGGTAGAACATCCGCCTCGCGTGCAGGAGGACCGGGGTTCAAATCCTGGTGCCGCGCAATTCTCCACCGGGTTTAAAAAAAAAAACCGCGTGTCGATGGAATTGCATAACCAGGCCTGGAGTGCGGCCTTATCTCGGTGACCAGAACCGACAACGCACTCTCTCACCAGAACAGGATTTGGCCACCCTGGTGCAGTACTTGGCCACAACCTTCTATGATCAAACCAATTAACCCTCGGCGCTCAGTCCCCAGCGGCTGCAGAGCAACTGACCACGGCGGCGGTCAGACCTGTGACGCAGCGGAGGGTGCTAAGAATCTCTGGCTCCGGACAGGCCGCCATTGGAATCTGAACCTGGCAACGTTTAACGCTAGAACTTTAGCTAGTGAGGCTAGCCTAGCAGTGCTGTTCGAGGAACTAGCGGGAATTAAATGGGATGTGATAGGGCTTAGCGAAGTTAGGAGGACAGGTGAGGCGTATACAGTACTAAAGGACGGACACATACTGGGCTATCGCGGGTTAGAGGATAGACGAGAACTAGGTGTGGGTTTCCTCATTAATAAGGATATAGCTGGCAACGTAGAGGAGTTCTACAGTATTAACGAGAGGGTAGCAGCTATAGTAATTAGGCTGAATAGGAGGTACAAGCTGAAAGTGGTGCAGGCCTACGCACCCACATCCAGCCATGATGACCAGGCCGTTGAAAGCTTCTATGAGGACGTAGAATCAGCAATGAATAAAGTAAAATCGCAGTACACTGTACTGATGGGTGACTTCAATGCGAAGGTGGGCAAGAAGCAGGCTGACGACCACGCGGTAGGTGACTATGGGATAGGCTCTAGAAATAGCAGGGGAGAGTTATTAGTCGAATTCGCGGATAGAAATAATTTACGGATCATGAATACCTTCTTCCGCAAACGAGAAAACAGGAAGTGGACCTGGAAGAGCCCCAATGGTGAGATTAAAAATGAAATCGACTTCATACTATGCACTAAACCTGGCATCATTAAGGATGTGGCCGTCCTCGGAAGGGTGCGTTGCAGCGACCATAGAATGGTAAGGTCTAGAATTAGCTTAGACTTGAAGAGGGAACGAAAGAAGCTAGTGAAGAAGAAGACCATTAACGAGTTAGCCGTAAGAGGGAAAGCACAGGAGTTCAGGATAGCGCTGCAAAACAGATACTCGGCTTTAACTGAGGAAGATGATCTTGATGTTCATTCAATGCACGATAACCTGACATCAATAATTACGGAGTGCGCAGTAGAAGTAGGCGGTAGGACAGTTCGAAAAGATACCGGGAAGCTATCTCAGGTGACGAAAGATCTGATTAAGAAGCGCCAAAACATGAAGGCATCTAACACTACCGATAGCATAGAACTAACGGAGCTATCAAAGTTAATAAATAAGCGCAAGGTAGCCGACGTAAGGAAGTTTAATATGGAGAGAATCGAGCATGCTATAAAGAACGGAGGTAGCCTAAAAACAGTGAAGAGGAAACTAGGCATAGGTAAAAACCAGATGTATGCATTAAGAGACAAGCAGGGCAATGTCATTAGCAATATGGATAAGATAGTTAACGTAGCCGAAGAGTTCTACACAGACCTGTACAGTAGCCAATGTAATCAGAGCGCTAATGAGAAAGACAGCAGTGCACAGCAATACGTCATCCCGCCAGTTACGAAAGATGAAGTAAAGAAAGCCTTAGAAGCAATGAAAAGGGGAAAAGCAGCTGGGGAGGATCAGGTAACAGCAGATCTGTTGAAGGATGGAGGGGACATCTTGCTAGAGAAACTAGCCACCCTGTATACGCAATGCCTTATGACCTCGACTGTACCAGAAGCTTGGAAGAATGCAAACATTATCTTAATTCATAAGAAGGGAGACGCCAAGGACTTGAAAAATTACAGGCCGATCAGCTTACTATCCGTTGCCTACAAAGTATTTACTAAGGTGATCGCTAATAGAGTCAGGGCAACGTTAGACTTTAATCAACCAAATGATCAGGCAGGCTTTCGTAAAGGATATTCTACAATAGATCATATTCACACTATCAATCAGGTGATAGAGAAATGCGCAGAATATAACCAACCTCTATATATAGCTTTCATTGATTACGAGAAAGCATTCGACTCAGTGGAAACCTCAGCAGTCATACAGGCATTGCGTAATCAGGGGGTAGAAGAGCCTTATGTCAAAATACTGGAAGATATATATAGCAACTGCACAGCTACTATAGTCCTCCATAAAGTCAGCAATAAAATTCCAATAAGGAAGGGCGTCAGGCAAGGAGACACGATCTCGCCAATGCTGTTCACCGCATGTTTGCAGGAGGTATTTCGAGGCCTGAATTGGGAAGAGTTGGGAATAAGAATAAATGGGGAATACCTAAATAATCTGAGATTTGCTGATGACATTGCCTTGCTGAGTCACTCAGGAGGTGAACTGCAAATCATGATCAACGAGTTAGACAGGCAGAGCAGATCATGAGTGGCAGTTTACCAATTTCCCTCAGGAGGAAAGTGTACAACAGCATAATCTTACCGGTACTCACCTACGGGGCAGAAACGTGGAGGCTAACGAAAAGAGTTCAGCTTAAGTTAAGGACAACGCAGCGAGCCATGGAAAGAAAAATGATAGGTGTAACGTTAAGAGATCGGAAGCGGGCAGAGTGGGTGAGGGAACAAACACGGGTTAATGACATCCTAGTCGAAATCAAGAGAAAGAAATGGGCTTGGGCAGGGCATGTAATGCGAAGGCAAGATAACCGCTGGTCTTTAAGGGTAACGGAGTGGGTTCCAAGAGAAAGTAAGCGTAGCAGGGGGTGGCAGAAGGTTAGATGGGCGGATGAGATTAAGAAGTTTGCAGGCAAAGGGTGGATGCAGCTGGCAAAGGATAGGGTTAATTGGAGAGACATGGGAGAGGCCTTTGCCCTGCAGTGGGTGTAGTAGGGCTGATGATGATGATGATGATAAGAGAAAAAGTTTTGACGCGTGTCACAGGGACACTTGTAAAACCGATGTGTTGTGATTTAGCTCGTTTCGGTCTAAAACAGCTTGTTTCGCTGCATTAAGCAAGAATACATGCTTTTCGCGCAGTTATAAGAGAAAAGGTTTTGACGCGTGTCACAGGGACACTTGTAAAACCGATGTGTTCAAATTTAGCTCGTTTCGGTCTAAAACAACTTGTTTCGTTGTATTAATCAAGAATACATGCTTTTCGCGCAGTTATAAGAGAAAAAGTTTTGACGCGTATCAGAGGAACACTTGTAAAACCGATGTGTTGTGATTTAGCTCGTTTCGGTCTAAAACAGCTTGTTTCGCTGTATTAAGCAAGAATACATGCTTTTCGCGCAGTTATTAGAGAAAAAGTTTTGACGAGTATCCCGTGGAACAATTGTAATACCGATGTGTTGTGATTTGGCTCGTTTCGGTCTAAAACAGCTTGTTTCGTTGTATTAAGCAAGAATACATTCTTTTCGCGAAGTTATCAGAGAAAAAGTTTTGACGCGTATCAGAGGAACACTTGTAAAACCAATGTGTTCAGATTTACCTCGTTTCGGTCTAAAACAGCTTGTTTCGTTGAACTAAGCACGAATACATGCTTTTCGCGCAGTTATAGAGAAAAAAGTTTTGACGCGTATCAGAGAAACACTTGTAAAACCGATGTGTTGTGATTTAGCTCGTTTCGGTCTAAAACAGCTTGTTTCGTTGTATTAAGCAAGAATACATGCTTTTCGCGCAGTTATAAGAGAAAAAGTTTTGACGCGTATCAGAGGAACACTTGTAAAACCGATGTGTTGTGATTTAGCTCGTTTTGGTCTAAAACAGCTTGTTTCGCTGTATTAAGCAAGAATACATGCTTTTCGCGCAGTTATAAGAGAAAAAGTTTTGACGCGTGTCACAGGGACACTTGTAAAACCGATGTGTTCAGATTTAGCTCGTTTCGGTCTCAAACAGCTTGTTTCGCTGTATTAAGCAGGAATACATGCTTTTCGCGCAGTTATAAGAGAAAAAGTTTTAAAGGCATGTCACAGGGACACTTGTAAAACCGATGTGTTCAGATTTACCACGTTTCGGTCTAAAACAGCTTGTTTCGTTAGACTAAGCACGAATACATGCTTTTCGCGCAGTTATAAGAGAAAAAAGTTTTGACGCGTACAGAGGAACACTTGTAAACCGATGTGTTGTGATTTAGCTCGTTTCGGTCTAAAACAGCTTGTTTCGTTGTATTAAGCACGAATACATGCTTTTCGCGCAGTTATAAGAGAAAAAGTTTTGACGCGTGTCACAGGGACACTTGTAAAACCGATGTGTTGTGATTTAGCTCGTTTCGGTCTAAAACAGCTTGTTTCGTTGTATTAAGCAAGAATACATGCTTGTCGCGCAGTTATAAGAGAAAAAGTTTTGACGCGTATCAGAGGAACACTTGTAAAACCGATGTGTTGTGATTTAGCTCGTTTCGGTCTTAAACAGCTTGTTTCGCTGTATTAAGCAAGAATACATGCTTTTCGCGCAGTTATAAGAGAAAAAGTTTTGACGCGTGTCACAGGGACACTTGTAAAACCGATGTGTTCAGATTTACCTCGTTTCGGTCTAAAACAGCTTGTTTCGTTGAACTAAGCACGAATACATGCTTTTCGCGCAGTTATAAGAGAAAAAAGTTTTGACGCGTGTCAGAGGAACACTTGTAAAACCGATGTGTTGCGATTTAGCTCGTTTCGGTCTAAAACAGCTTGTTTTGCTGTATTCAGCAAGAATACATGCTTTTCGCGCAGTTATAAGAGAAAAAGTTTTGACGCGTGTCACAGGGACACTTGTAAAACCGATGTGTTGTGATTTAGCTCGTTTCGGTCTAAAACAGCTCATTTCGTTGTATTAAGCAAGAATACATGCTTTTCGCGCAGTTATAAGAGAAAAAGTTTTGACGCGTATCAGAATAACACTTGTAAAACCGATATATTGTGATTTAGCTCGTTTCGGTCTAAAACAGCTTGTTTCGTTGTATTAAGCAAGAATACATGCTTTTCGCGCAGTTATAAGAGAAAAAGTTTTGACGCGTGTCACAGGGACACTTGTGAAACCGATGTGCTCATATTTACCTCGTTTCGGTCTAAAACAGCTAGTTTCGTTGAACTAAGCACGAATACATGCTTTTCGCGCAGTTATAAGAGAAAAAAGTTTTGACGCGTATCAGAGGAACACTTGTAAAACCGATGTGTTGCGATTTAGCTCGTTTCGGTCTAAAACAGCTTGTTTCGCTGTATTAAGCACGAATACATGCTTTTCGCGCAGTTATAGGAGAAAAAGTTTTGACGCGTATCAGAGGAACAGTTGTAAAACCGATGTGTTGTGATTTAACTCGTTTCGTTCTAAAACAGCTTGTTTCGCTGTATTAAGCAAGAATACATGCTTTTCGCGCAGTTATAAGAGAAAAGGTTGTGACGCGTGTCACAGGGACACTAGTAAAACCGATGTGTTCAGATTTAGCTCGTTTCGGTCTAAAACAGCTTGTTTCGCTGTATTATGCAAGAATACATGCTTTTCGCGCAGTTATAAGAGAAAAGGTTGTGACGCGTGTCACAGGGACACTAGTAAAACCGATGTGTTCAGATTTAGCTCGTTTCGGTCTAAAACAGCAAGTTTCGCTGTATTAAGCACGAATACATGCTTTTCGCGCAGGTATAAGAGAAAAAGTTTTGACGCGTGTCACAGGGACACTTGTAAAACCGATGTGTTCAGATTTAGCTCGTTTCTGTCTAAAACAGCTTGTTTCGCTGTATTAAGCAAGAATACATGCTTTTCGCGCAGTTATTAGAGAAAAAGTTTTGACGAGTATCCCGTGGAACAATTGTAATACCGATGTGTTGTGATTTGGCTCGTTTCGGTCTAAAACAGCTTGTTTCGTTGTATTAAGCAAGAATACATTCTTTTCGCGAAGTTATCAGAGAAAAAGTTTTGACGCGTATCAGAGGAACACTTGTAAAACCAATGTGTTCAGATTTACCTCGTTTCGGTCTAAAACAGCTTGTTTCGTTGAACTAAGCACGAATACATGCTTTTCGCGCAGTTATAGAGAAAAAAGTTTTGACGCGTATCAGAGAAACACTTGTAAAACCGATGTGTTGTGATTTAGCTCGTTTCGGTCTAAAACAGCTTGTTTCGTTGTATTAAGCAAGAATACATGCTTTTCGCGCAGTTATAAGAGAAAAAGTTTTGACGCGTATCAGAGGAACACTTGTAAAACCGATGTGTTGTGATTTAGCTCGTTTTGGTCTAAAACAGCTTGTTTCGCTGTATTAAGCAAGAATACATGCTTTTCGCGTAGTTATAAGAGAAAAAGTTTTGACGCGTGTCACAGGGACACTTGTAAAACCGATGTGTTCAGATTTAGCTCGTTTCGGTCTCAAACAGCTTGTTTCGCTGTATTAAGCAGGAATACATGCTTTTCGCGCAGTTATAAGAGAAAAAGTTTTAAAGGCATGTCACAGGGACACTTGTAAAACCGATGTGTTCAGATTTACCACGTTTCGGTCTAAAACAGCTTGTTTCGTTAGACTAAGCACGAATACATGCTTTTCGCGCAGTTATAAGAGAAAAAAGTTTTGACGCGTACAGAGGAACACTTGTAAACCGATGTGTTGTGATTTAGCTCGTTTCGGTCTAAAACAGCTTGTTTCGTTGTATTAAGCACGAATACATGCTTTTCGCGCAGTTATAAGAGAAAAAGTTTTGACGCGTGTCACAGGGACACTTGTAAAACCGATGTGTTGTGATTTAGCTCGTTTCGGTCTAAAACAGCTTGTTTCGTTGTATTAAGCAAGAATACATGCTTTTCGCGCAGTTATAAGAGAAAAAGTTTTGACGCGTATCAGAGGAACACTTGTAAAACCGATGTGTTGTGATTTAGCTCGTTTCGGTCTTAAACAGCTTGTTTCGCTGTATTAAGCAAGAATACATGCTTTTCGCGCAGTTATAAGAGAAAAAGTTTTGACGCGTGTCACAGGGACACTTGTAAAACCGATGTGTTCAGATTTACCTCGTTTCGGTCTAAAACAGCTTGTTTCGTTGAACTAAGCACGAATACATGCTTTTCGCGCAGTTATAAGAGAAAAAAGTTTTGACGCGTGTCAGAGGAACACTTGTAAAACCGATGTGTTGCGATTTAGCTCGTTTCGGTCTAAAACAGCTTGTTTTGCTGTATTCAGCAAGAATACATGCTTTTCGCGCAGTTATAAGAGAAAAAGTTTTGACGCGTGTCACAGGGACACTTGTAAAACCGATGTGTTGTGATTTAGCTCGTTTCGGTCTAAAACAGCTCATTTCGTTGTATTAAGCAAGAATACATGCTTTTCGCGCAGTTATAAGAGAAAAAGTTTTGACGCGTATCAGAATAACACTTGTAAAACCGATATATTGTGATTTAGCTCGTTTCGGTCTAAAACAGCTTGTTTCGTTGTATTAAGCAAGAATACATGCTTTTCGCGCAGTTATAAGAGAAAAAGTTTTGACGCGTGTCACAGGGACACTTGTGAAACCGATGTGCTCATATTTACCTCGTTTCGGTCTAAAACAGCTAGTTTCGTTGAACTAAGCACGAATACATGCTTTTCGCGCAGTTATAAGAGAAAAAAGTTTTGACGCGTATCAGAGGAACACTTGTAAAACCGATGTGTTGCGATTTAGCTCGTTTCGGTCTAAAACAGCTTGTTTCGCTGTATTAAGCACGAATACATGCTTTTCGCGCAGTTATAGGAGAAAAAGTTTTGACGCGTATCAGAGGAACAGTTGTAAAACCGATGTGTTGTGATTTAACTCGTTTCGGTCTAAAACAGCTTGTTTCGCTGTATTAAGCAAGAATACATGCTTTTCGCGCAGTTATAAGAGAAAAGGTTGTGACGCGTGTCACAGGGACACTAGTAAAACCGATGTGTTCAGATTTAGCTCGTTTCGGTCTAAAACAGCTTGTTTCGCTGTATTATGCAAGAATACATGCTTTTCGCGCAGTTATAAGAGAAAAGGTTGTGACGCGTGTCACAGGGACACTAGTAAAACCGATGTGTTCAGATTTAGCTCGTTTCGGTCTAAAACAGCAAGTTTCGCTGTATTAAGCACGAATACATGCTTTTCGCGCAGGTATAAGAGAAAAAGTTTTGACGCGTGTCACAGGGACACTTGTAAAACCGATGTGTTCAGATTTAGCTCGTTTCTGTCTAAAACAGCTTGTTTCGCTGTATTAAGCAAGAATACGTGCTTTTCGCGCAGTTACAAGAGAAAAAGTTTTGACGCGTGTCACAGGGACACTTGTAAAACCGATGTGTTCAGATCTAGCTCGTTTTGGTGTAAAACTTGTTTCGTTGTATTAAGCACGAATACATGCTTTTCGCGCAGTTATAAGAGAAAAAGTTTAGACGCGTATAAGAGGAACACTTGTAAAACCGATGTGTTGTGATTTAGCTCGTTTCGGTCTAAAACAGCTTGTTTCGTTGTATTAAGCAAGAATACATGCTTTTCGCGCAGTTATAAGAAAAAAAGTTTTGACGCGTATTAGAGGAACACTTGTAAAACTGATGTGTTGTGATTTAGCTCGTTTCGGTCTAAAACAGCTTGTTTCGCTGTAGTAAGCAAGAATACATGCTTTTCGCGCAGTTATAAGACAAAAAGGTTTGACGCGTGTCACAGGGACACTTGTGAAACAGATGTGCTCAGATTTACCTCGTTTCGGTCTAAAACAGCTTGTTTCGTTGAACTAAGCACGAATACATGCTTTTCGCGCAGTTATAGAAGAAAAAAGTTTTGACGCGTATCAGGGGAACACTTGTAAAACCGATGTGTTGCGATTTAGCTCGTTTCGGTCTAAAACAGCTTGTTTCTTTGTATTAAGCAAGAATACATGCTTTTCGCGCAGTTAAAAGAGAAAAAGTTTTGACGCGTATCAGAGGAACACTTGTAAAACCGATGTGTTGTGATTTACCTCGTTTCGGTCTAAAACAGCTTGTTTCGTTGTGTTAAGCACGAATACATGCTTTTCGCGCAGTTATAAGAGAAAAAGTTTTGACGCGTATCAGAGGAACACTAGTAAAACCGATGTGTTGTGATTTAGCTCGTTTCGGTCTAAAACAGCTTGTTTCGTTGTATTAAGCAAGAATACATGCTTTTCGCGCAGTTATAAGAGAAAAAGTTTTGACGCGTATCAGAGGAACACTTGTAAAACCGATGTGTTGTGATTTAGCTCGTTTTGGTCTAAAACAGCTTGTGTCGCTGTATTAAGCAAGAATACATGCTTTTCGCGCAGTTATTAGCGAAAAAGTTTTGACGAGTATCACGTGGAACAATTGTAATACCGATGTGTTGTGATTTGGCTCGTTTCGGTCTAAAACAGCTTGTTTCGTTGTATTAAGCAAGAATACATTCTTTTCGCGCAGTTATCAGAGAAAAAGTTTTGACGCGTATCAGAGGAACACTTGTAAAACCAATGTGTTCAGATTTACCTCGTTTCGGTCTAAAACAGCTTGTTTCGTTGAACTAAGCACGAATACATGCTTTTCGCGCAGTTATGAGAGAAAAAAGTTTTGACGCGTATCAGAGGAACACTTGTAAAACCGATGTGTTGTGATTTAGCTCGTTTCGGTCTAAAACAGCTTGTTTCTTTGTATTAAGCAAGAATACATGCTTTTCGCGCAGTTAAAAGAGAAAAAGTTTTGACGCGTATCAGAGGAACACTTGTAAAACCGATGTGTTGTGATTTACCTCGTTTCGGTCTAAAACAGCTTGTTTCGTTGTGTTAAGCACGAATACATGCTTTTCGCGCAGTTATAAGAGAAAAAGTTTTGACGCGTATCAGAGGAACACTAGTAAAACCGATGTGTTGTGATTTAGCTCGTTTCGGTCTAAAACAGCTTGTTTCGTTGTATTAAGCAAGAATACATGCTTTTCGCGCAGTTATAAGAGAAAAAGTTTTGACGCGTATCAGAGGAACACTTGTAAAACCGATGTGTTGTGATTTAGCTCGTTTTGGTCTAAAACAGCTTGTGTCGCTGTATTAAGCAAGAATACATGCTTTTCGCGCAGTTATTAGCGAAAAAGTTTTGACGAGTATCACGTGGAACAATTGTAATACCGATGTGTTGTGATTTGGCTCGTTTCGGTCTAAAACAGCTTGTTTCGTTGTATTAAGCAAGAATACATTCTTTTCGCGCAGTTATCAGAAAAAAAGTTTTGACGCGTATCAGAGGAACACTTGTAAAACCAATGTGTTCAGATTTACCTCGTTTCGGTCTAAAACAGCTTGTTTCGTTGAACTAAGCACGAATACATGCTTTTCGCGCAGTTATAAGAGAAAAAAGTTTTGACGCGTATCAGAGGAACACTTGTAAAACCGATGTGTTGTGATTTAGCTCGTTTCGGTCTAAAACGGCTTGTTTCGCTGTATTAAGCAAGAATACATGCTTTTCGCGCAGTTATAAGAGAAAAAGTTTTGACGCGTGTCACTGGGACACTTGTAAAACCGATGTGTTCAGATTTAGCTCTTTTCGGTCTAAAACAGCTTGTTTCGTCGTATTAAGCACGAATACATGCTTTTCGCGCAGTTATAAGAGAAAAAGTTTAGACGCGTATCAGAGGAACACTTGTAAAACCGATGTGTTGCGATTTAGCTCGTTTCGGTCTAAAACAGCTTGTTTCGCTGTATTAAGCAAGAATACATGCTTTTCGCACAGTTATAAGAGAAAAAGTTTTGACGCGTGTCACAGGGACACTTGTAAAACCGATGTGTTGTGATTTAGCTCGTTTCGGTCTAAAACAGCTTGTTTCTTTGTATTAAGCAAGAATACATGCTTTTCGCGCAGTTATAAGACAAAAAGTTTTGACGCGTATCAGAGGAACACTTGTAAAACCGATGTGTTGTGATTTAGCTCGTTTCGGTCTAAAACAGCTTGTTTCGCTGTATTAAGCAAGAATACATGCTTTTCGCGCAGTTATAAGAGAAAAAGTTTTGACGCGTATCAGAGGAACACTTGTAAAACCGATGTGTTGTGATTTAGCTCGTTTTGGTCTAAAACAGCTTGTTTCGCTGTATTAAGCAAGAATACATGCTTTTCGCGCAGTTATTAGCGAAAAAGTTTTGACGAGTATCACGTGGAACAATTGTAATACCGATGTGTTGTGATTTGGCTCGTTTCGGTCTAAAACAGCTTGTTTCGTTGTATTAAGCAAGAATACATGCTTTTCGCGCAGTTATAAGAGAAAAAGTTTTGACGCGTATCAGAGGAACACTTGTAAAACCGATGTGTTGTGATTTAGCTCGTTTTGGTCTAAAACAGCTTGTTTCGCTGTATTAAGCAAGAATACATGCTTTTCGCGCAGTTATTAGCGAAAAAGTTTTGACGAGTATCACGTGGAACAATTGTAATACCGATGTGTTGTGATTTGGCTCGTTTCGGTCTAAAACAGCTTGTTTCGTTGTATTAAGCAAGAATACATTCTTTTCGCGCAGTTATCAGAGAAAAAGTTTTGACGCGTATCAGAGGAACACTTGTAAAACCAATGTGTTCAGATTTACCTCGTTTCGTTCTAAAACAGCTTGTTTCGTTGAACTAAGCACGAATACATGCTTTTCGCGTAGTTATAAGAGAAAAAAGTTTTGACGCGTATCAGAGGAACACTTGTAAAACCGATGTGTTGTGATTTAGCTCGTTTCGGTCTAAAACAGCTTGTTTCGTTGAACTAAGCACGAATACATGCTTTTCGCGCAGTTATAGGAGAAAAAAGTTTTGACGCGTATCAGAGGAACACTTGTAAAACCGATGTGTTGTGATTTAGCTCGTTTCGGTCTAAAACAGCTTGTTTCGCTGTATTAAGCAAGAATACATGCTTTTCGCGCAGTTATAAGAGAAAAAGTTTTGACGCGTGTCACAGGGACACTTGTAAAACCGATGTGTTCAGATTTACCTCGTTTCGGTCTAAAACAGCTTGTTTCGTTGAACTAAGCACGAATACATGCTTTCCGCGCAGTTATAGGAGAAAAAAGTTTTGACGCGTGTCAGAGGAACACTTGTAAAACCGATGTGTTGCGATTTAGCTCGTTTCGGTCTAAAACAGCTTGTTTCGCTGTATTAAGCAAGAATACATGCTTTTCGCGCAGTTATAAGAGAAAAATTTTTGACGCGTGTCACAGGGACACTTGTAAAACCGATGTGTTGTGATTTAGCTCGTATCGGTCTAAAACAGCTTGTTTCGTTGTATTAAGCAAGAATACATGCTTTTCGCGCAGTTATAAGAGAAAAAGTTTTGACGCGTATCAGAATAACACTTGTAAAACCGATGTGTTGTGATTTAGCTCGTTTCGGTCTAAAACAGCTTGTTTCGCTGTATTAAGCAAGAATACATGCTTTTCGCGCAGTTATAAGAGAAAAAGTTTTGACGCGTGTCACAGGGACACTTGTAAAACCGATGTGTTGTGATTTAGCTCGTTTCGGTCTAAAACAGCTTGTTTCGCTGTATTAAGCAAGAATACATGCTTTTCGCGCAGTTATAAGAGAAAAGGTTGTGACGCTTGTCACAGGGACACTTGTAAAACCGATGTGTTGTGATTTAGCTCGTTTCGGTCTAAAACAGCTTGTTTCGCTGTATTAAGCAAGAATACGTGCTTTTCGCGCAGTTATAAGAGAAAAAGTTTTGAAGCGTGTCACAGGGACACTTGTGAAACCGATGTGCTCAGATTTACCTCGTTTCGGTCTAAAACAGCTTGTTTCGTTGAACTAAGCACGAATACATGCTTTTCTCGCAGTTATAAGAGAAAAAAGTTTTGACGCGTATCAGAGGAACACTTGTAAAACCGATGTGTTGCGATTTAGCTCGTTTCGGTCTAAAACAGCTTGTTTCGCTGTATTAAGCAAGAATACATGCTTTTCGCGCAGTTATAAGAGAAAAAGTTTTGACGCGTGTCACAGGGACACTTGTGAAACAGATGTGCACAGATTTACCTCGTTTCGGTCTAAAACAGCTTGTTTCGCTGTATTAAGCACGAATACATGCTTTTCGCGCAGTTATAAGAGAAAAAAGTTTTGACGCGTATCAGAGGAACACTTGTAAAACCGATGTGTTGCGATTTAGCTCGTTTCGGTCTAAAACAGCTTGTTTCGCTGTATTAAGCAAGAATACATGCTTTTCGCACAGTTACAAGAGAAAAAGTTTTGACGCGTGTCACAGGGACACTTGTAAAACCGATGTGTTCAGATCTAGCTCGTTTTGGTACGCGCGATGGCGTAGAGGTAGAACATCCGCCTCGCGTGCAGGAGGACCGGGGTTCAAATCCTGGTGCCGCGCAATTCTCCACCGGGTTTAAAAAAAAAAACCGCGTGTCGATGGAATTGCATAACCAGGCCTGGAGTGCGGCCTTATCTCGGTGACCAGAACCGACAACGCACTCTCTCACCAGAACAGGATTTGGCCACCCTGGTGTAGTACTTGGCCACAACCTTCTATGATCAAACCAATTAACCCTCGGCCCTCAGTCCCCAGCGGCTGCAGAGCAACTGACCACGGCGGCGGTCAGACCTGTGACGCAGCGGAGGGTGCTAAGAATCTCTGGCTCCGGACAGGCCGCCATTGGAATCTGAACCTGGCAACGTTTAACGCTAGAACTTTAGCTAGTGAGGCTAGCCTAGCAGTGCTGTTCGAGGAACTAGCGGGAATTAAATGGGATGTGATAGGGCTTAGCGAAGTTAGGAGGACAGGTGAGGCGTATACAGTACTAAAGGACGGACACATACTGGGCTATCGCGGGTTAGAGGATAGACGAGAACTAGGTGTGGGTTTCCTCATTAATAAGGATATAGCTGGCAACGTAGAGGAGTTCTACAGTATTAACGAGAGGGTAGCAGCTATAGTAATTAGGCTGAATAGGAGGTACAAGCTGAAAGTGGTGCAGGCCTACGCACCCACATCCAGCCATGATGACCAGGCCGTTGAAAGCTTCTATGAGGACGTAGAATCAGCAATGAATAAAGTAAAATCGCAGTACACTGTACTGATGGGTGACTTCAATGCGAAGGTGGGCAAGAAGCAGGCTGACGACCACGCGGTAGGTGACTATGGGATAGGCTCTAGAAATAGCAGGGGAGAGTTATTAGTCGAATTCGCGGATAGAAATAATTTACGGATCATGAATACCTTCTTCCGCAAACGAGAAAACAGGAAGT
Source organism: Amblyomma americanum (assembly GCF_052857255.1). Taxonomy (NCBI): domain Eukaryota; kingdom Metazoa; phylum Arthropoda; class Arachnida; order Ixodida; family Ixodidae; genus Amblyomma; species Amblyomma americanum. The sequence goes on along the minus strand of NW_027526676.1, from coordinate 64,069 downwards.
GGACCTGGAAGAGCCCCAATGGTGAGATTAAAAATGAAATCGACTTCATACTATGCACTAAACCTGGCATCATTAAGGATGTGGCCGTCCTCGGAAGGGTGCGTTGCAGCGACCATAGAATGGTAAGGTCTAGAATTAGCTTAGACTTGAAGAGGGAACGAAAGAAGCTAGTGAAGAAGAAGACCATTAACGAGTTAGCCGTAAGAGGGAAAGCACAGGAGTTCAGGATAGCGCTGCAAAACAGATACTCGGCTTTAACTGAGGAAGATGATCTTGATGTTCATTCAATGCACGATAACCTGACATCAATAATTACGGAGTGCGCAGTAGAAGTAGGCGGTAGGACAGTTCGAAAAGATACCGGGAAGCTATCTCAGGTGACGAAAGATCTGATTAAGAAGCGCCAAAACATGAAGGCATCTAACACTACCGATAGAATAGAACTAACGGAGCTATCAAAGTTAATAAATAAGCGCAAGGTAGCCGACGTAAGGAAGTTTAATATGGAGAGAATCGAGCATGCTATAAAGAACGGAGGTAGCCTAAAAACAGTGAAGAGGAAACTAGGCATAGGTAAAAACCAGATGTATGCATTAAGAGACAAGCAGGGCAATGTCATTAGCAATATGGATAAGATAGTTAACGTAGCCGAAGAGTTCTACACAGACCTGTACAGTAGCCAATGTAATCAGAGCGCTAATGAGAAAGACAGCAGTGCACAGCAATACGTCATCCCGCCAGTTACGAAAGATGAAGTAAAGAAAGCCTTAGAAGCAATGAAAAGGGGAAAAGCAGCTGGGGAGGATCAGGTAACAGCAGATCTGTTGAAGGATGGAGGGGACATCTTGCTAGAGAAACTAGCCACCCTGTATACGCAATGCCTTATGACCTCGACTGTACCAGAAGCTTGGAAGAATGCAAACATTATCTTAATTCATAAGAAGGGAGACGCCAAGGACTTGAAAAATTACAGGCCGATCAGCTTACTATCCGTTGCCTACAAAGTATTTACTAAGGTGATCGCTAATAGAGTCAGGGCAACGTTAGACTTTAATCAACCAAATGATCAGGCAGGCTTTCGTAAAGGATATTCTACAATAGATCATATTCACACTATCAATCAGGTGATAGAGAAATGCGCAGAATATAACCAACCTCTATATATAGCTTTCATTGATTACGAGAAAGCATTCGACTCAGTGGAAACCTCAGCAGTCATACAGGCATTGCGTAATCAGGGGGTAGAAGAGCCTTATGTCAAAATACTGGAAGATATATATAGCAACTGCACAGCTACTATAGTCCTCCATAAAGTCAGCAATAAAATTCCAATAAGGAAGGGCGTCAGGCAAGGAGACACGATCTCGCCAATGCTGTTCACCGCATGTTTGCAGGAGGTATTTCGAGGCCTGAATTGGGAAGAGTTGGGAATAAGAATAAATGGGGAATACCTAAATAATCTGAGATTTGCTGATGACATTGCCTTGCTGAGTCACTCAGGAGGTGAACTGCAAATCATGATCAACGAGTTAGACAGGCAGAGCAGATCATGAGTGGCAGTTTACCAATTTCCCTCAGGAGGAAAGTGTACAACAGCATAATCTTACCGGTACTCACCTACGGGGCAGAAACGTGGAGGCTAACGAAAAGAGTTCAGCTTAAGTTAAGGACAACGCAGCGAGCCATGGAAAGAAAAATGATAGGTGTAACGTTAAGAGATCGGAAGCGGGCAGAGTGGGTGAGGGAACAAACACGGGTTAATGACATCCTAGTCGAAATCAAGAGAAAGAAATGGGCTTGGGCAGGGCATGTAATGCGAAGGCAAGATAACCGCTGGTCTTTAAGGGTAACGGAGTGGGTTCCAAGAGAAAGTAAGCGTAGCAGGGGGTGGCAGAAGGTTAGATGGGCGGATGAGATTAAGAAGTTTGCAGGCAAAGGGTGGATGCAGCTGGCAAAGGATAGGGTTAATTGGAGAGACATGGGAGAGGCCTTTGCCCTGCAGTGGGTGTAGTAGGGCTGATGATGATGATGATGATGATGATGATAAGAGAAAAAGTTTTGACGCGTGTCACAGGGACACTTGTAAAACCGATGTGTTGTGATTTAGCTCGTTTCGGTCTAAAACAGCTTGTTTCTTTGTATTAAGCAAGAATACATGCTTTTCGCGCAGTTATAAGACAAAAAGTCTTGACGCGTATCAGAGGAACACTTGTAAAACCGATGTGTTGTGATATAGCTCGTTTCGGTCTAAAACAGCTTGTTTCGCTGTATTAAGCAAGAATACATGCTTTTCGCGCAGTTATAAGAGAAAAGGTTTTGACGCGTGTCACAGGGACACTTGTAAAACCGATGAGTTCAAATTTAGCTCGTTTCGGTCTAAAACAACTTGTTTCGTTGTATTAAGCACGAATACATGCTTTTCGCGCAGTTATAAGAGAAAAAAGTATTGACGCGTATCAGAGGAAGACTTGTAAAACCGATGTGTTGTGATTTAGCTCGTTTTGGTCTAAAACAGCTTGTTTCGCTGTATTAAGCAAGAATACGTGATTTTCGCGTAGTTATAAGAAAAAAAGTTTTGACGCGTGTCACAGGGACACTTGTAAAACCGATGTGTTCAGATCTAGCTCGTTTTGGTGTAAAACAGCTTGTTTCGTTGTATTAAGCACGAATACATGCTTTTCGCGCAGTTATGAGAAAAAGTTTAGACGCGTATCAGAGGAACACTAGTAAAACCGATGTGTTGTGATTTAGCTCGTTTCGGTCTAAAACAGCTTGTTTCGTTGTATTAATCAAGAATACATGCTTTTCGCGCAGTTATAAGAGAAAAAGTTTTGACGCGTATCAGAGGAACACTTGTAAAACTGATGTGTTGTGATTTAGCTCGTTTCGGTCTAAAACAGCTTGTTTCGCTGTATTAAGCAAGAATACATGCTTTTCGCGCAGTTATTAGAGAAAAAGTTTTGAAGAGTATCACGTGGAACAGTTGTAATACCGATGTGTTCAGATTTAGCTCGTTTCGGTCTAAAACAGCTTGTTTCGCTGTATTAAGCACGAATACATGCTTTTCGCGCAGGTATAAGAGAAAAAGTTTTGACGCGTGTCACAGGGACACTTGTAAAACCGATGTGTTCAGATTTAGCTCGTTTCGGTCTAAAACAGCTTGTTTCGCTGTATTAAGCAAGAATACGTGCTTTTCGCGCAGTTACAAGAGAAAAAGTTTTGACGCGTGTCACAGGGACTCTTGTAAAACCGATGTGTTCAGATCTAGCTCGTTTTGGTGTAAAACAGCTTGTTTCGTTGTATTAAGCACGAATACATGCTTTTCGCGCAGTTATAAGAGAAAAAGTTTAGACGCGTATCAGAGGAACACTTGTAAAACCGATGTGTTGTGATTTAGCTCGTTTCGGTCTAAAACAACTTGTTTCGTTGTATTAAGCAAGAATACATTCTTTTCGCGCGGTTATAAGAAAAAAAGTTTTGACGCGTATCAGAGGAACACTTGTAAAACCGATGTGTTGTGATTTAGCTCGTTTCGGTCTAAAACAGCTTGTTTCGTTGTATTAAGCAAGAATACATGCTTTTCGCGCAGTTATAAGAGAAAAAGTTTTGACGCGTGTCACAGGGACACTTGTGAAACAGATGTGCTCAGATTTACCTCGTTTCGGTCTAAAACAGCTGGTTTCGTTGAACTAAGCACGAATACATGCTTTTCGCGCAGTTATAAGATAAAAAAGTTTTGACGCGTATCAGAGGAACACTTGTAAAACCGATGTGTTGCGATTTAGCTCGCTTCGGTCTAAAACAGCTTGTTTCGCTGTATTAAGCAAGAATACATGCTTTTCGCACAGTTATAAGAGAAAAAGTTTTGACGCGTGTCACAGGGACACTTGTAAAACCGATGTGTTGTGATTTAGCTCGTTTCGGTCTAAAACAGCTTGTTTCTTTGTATTAAGCAAGAATACATGCTTTTCGCGCAGTTATAAGACAAAAAGTTTTGACGCGTATCAGAGGAACACTTGTAAAACCGATGTGTTGTGATTTAGCTCGTTTCGGTCTAAAACAGCTTGTTTCGCTGTATTAAGCAAGAATACATGCTTTTCGCGCAGTATAAGAGAAAAAGTTTTGACGCGTGTCACAGGGACACTTGTAAAACCGATGTGTTCAAATTTAGCTCGTTTCGGTCTAAAACAACTTGTTTCGTTGTATTAAGCACGAATACATGCTTTTCGCGCAGTTATAAGAGAAAAAAGTTTTGACGCGTATCAGAGGAAGACTTGTAAAACCGATGGGTTGTGATTTATCTCGTTTTGGTCTAAAACAGCTTGTTTCGCTGTATCAAGCAAGAATGCGTGATTTTCGCGCAGTTATAAGAAAAAAGTTTTGACGCGTGTCACACTGACACTTGTAAAACCAATGTGTTCAGATTTACCTCGTTTCGGTCTAAAACAGCTTGTTTCGTTGAACTAAGCACGAATACATGCTTTTCGCGCAGTTATAAGAGAAAAAAGTTTTGACGCGTATCAGAGAAACACTTGTAAAACCGATGTGTTGTGATTTAGCTCGTTTCGGTCTAAAACAGCTTGTTTCGTTGTATTAAGCAAGAATACATGCTTTTCGCGCAGTTATAAGAGAAAAAGTTTTGACGCGTATCAGAGGAACACTTGTAAAACCGATGTGTTGTGATTTAGCTCGTTTTGGTCTAAAACAGCTTGTTTCGCTGTATTAAGCAAGAATACATGCTTTTCGCGCAGTTATAAGAGAAAAAGTTTTGACGCGTGTCACAGGGACACTTGTAAAACCGATGTGTTCAGATTTAGCTCGTTTCGGTCTAAAACAGCTTGTTTCGCTGTATTAAGCAGGAATACATGCTTTTCGCGCAGTTATAAGAGAAAAGTTTTAAAGGCATGTCACAGGGACACTTGTAAAACCGATGTGTTCAGATTTACCACGTTTCGGTCTAAAACAGCTTGTTTCGTTAGACTAAGCACGAATACATGCTTTTCGCGCAGTTATAAGAGAAAAAAGTTTTGACGCGTATCAGAGGAACACTTGTAAAACCGATGTGTTGTGATTTAGCTCGTTTCGGTCTAAAACAGCTTGTTTCGTTGTATTAAGCAAGAATACATGCTTTTCGCGCAGTTATAAGAAAAAAAGTTTTGACGCGTGTCACAGGGACACTTGTAAAACCGATGTGTTCAGATTTACCTCGTTTCGGTCTAAAACAGCTTGTTTCGTTGTATTAATCAAGAATACATGCTTTTCGCGCAGTTATAAGAGAAAAAGTTTTGACGCGTATCAGAGGAACACTTGTAAAACCGATGTGTTGTGATTTAGCTCGTTTCGGTCTAAAACAGCTTGTTTCGCTGTATTAAGCAAGAATACATGCTTTTCGCGCAGTTATTAGAGAAAAAGTTTTGACGAGTATCCCGTGGAACAATTGTAATACCGATGTGTTGTGATTTGGCTCGTTTCGGTCTAAAACAGCTTGTTTCGTTGTATTAAGCAAGAATACATTCTTTTCGCGCAGTTATCAGAGAAAAAGTTTTGACGCGTATCAGAGGAACACTTGTAAAACCAATGTGTTCAGATTTACCTCGTTTCGGTCTAAAACAGCTTGTTTCGTTGAACTAAGCACGAATACATGCTTTTCGCGCAGTTATAGAGAAAAAAGTTTTGACGCGTATCAGAGAAACGCTTGTAAAACCGATGTGTTGCGATTTAGCTCGTTTCGGTCTAAAACAGCTTGTTTCGCTGTATTAAGCAAGAATACATGCTTTTCGCGCAGTTATAAGAGAAAAAGTTTTGACGCGTGTCACAGGGACACTTGTAAAACCGATGTGTTCAGATTTAGCTCGTTTCGGTCTCAAACAGCTTGTTTCGCTGTATTAAGCAGGAATACATGCTTTTCGCGCAGTTATAAGAGAAAAAGTTTTAAAGGCATGTCACAGGGACACTTGTAAAACCGATGTGTTCAGATTTACCACGTTTCGGTCTAAAACAGCTTGTTTCGTTAGACTAAGCACGAATACATGCTTTTCGCGCAGTTATAAGAGAAAAAAGTTTTGACGCGTACAGAGGAACACTTGTAAACCGATGTGTTGTGATTTAGCTCGTTTCGGTCTAAAACAGCTTGTTTCGTTGTATTAAGCACGAATACATGCTTTTCGCGCAGTTATAAGAGAAAAAGTTTAGACGCGTATCAGAGGAACACTTGTAAAACCGATGTGTTGTGATTTAGCTCGTTTCGGTCTAAAACAACTTGTTTCGTTGTATTAAGCAAGAATACATTCTTTTCGCGCGGTTATAAGAAAAAAAGTTTTGACGCGTATCAGAGGAACACTTGTAAAACCGATGTGTTGTGATTTAGCTCGTTTCGGTCTAAAACAGCTTGTTTCGTTGTATTAAGCAAGAATACATGCTTTTCGCGCAGTTATAAGAGAAAAAGTTTTGACGCGTGTCACAGGGACACTTGTGAAACAGATGTGCTCAGATTTACCTCGTTTCGGTCTAAAACAGCTTGTTTCGTTGAACTAAGCACGAATACATGCTTTTCGCGCAGTTATAAGAGAAAAAAGTTTTGACGCGTATCAGAGGAACACTTGTAAAACCGATGTGTTGCGATTTAGCTCGTTTCGGTCTAAAACAGCTTGTTTCGCTGTATTAAGCAAGAATACATGCTTTTCGCACAGTTATAAGAGAAAAAGTTTTGACGCGTGTCACAGGGACACTTGTAAAACCGATGTGTTGTGATTTAGCTCGTTTCGGTCTAAAACAGCTTGTTTCTTTGTATTAAGCAAGAATACATGCTTTTCGCGCAGTTATAAGACAAAAAGTTTTGACGCGTATCAGAGGAACACTTGTAAAACCGATGTGTTGTGATTTAGCTCGTTTCGGTCTAAAACAGCTTGTTTCGCTGTATTAAGCAAGAATACATGCTTTTCGCGCAGTATAAGAGAAAAAGTTTTGACGCGTGTCACAGGGACACTTGTAAAACCGATGTGTTCAAATTTAGCTCGTTTCGGTCTAAAACAACTTGTTTCGTTGTATTAAGCACGAATACATGCTTTTCGCGCAGTTATAAGAGAAAAAAGTTTTGACGCGTATCAGAGGAAGACTTGTAAAACCGATGTGTTGTGATTTAGCTCGTTTTGGTCTAAAACAGCTTGTTTCGCTGTATCAAGCAAGAATACGTGATTTTCGCGTAGTTATAAGAAAAAAGTTTTGACGCCTGTCACACTGACACTTGTAAAACCAATGTGTTCAGATTTACCTCGTTTCGGTCTAAAACAGCTTGTTTCGTTGAACTAAGCACGAATACATGCTTTTCGCGCAGTTATAAGAGAAAAAAGTTTTGACGCGTATCAGAGAAACACTTGTAAAACCGATGTGTTGTGATTTAGCTCGTTTCGGTCTAAAACAGCTTGTTTCGTTGTATTAAGCAAGAATACATGCTTTTCGCGCAGTTATAAGAGAAAAAGTTTTGACGCGTATCAGAGGAACACTTGTAAAACCGATGTGTTGTGATTTAGCTCGTTTTGGTCTAAAACAGCTTGTTTCGCTGTATTAAGCAAGAATACATGCTTTTCGCGCAGTTATAAGAGAAAAAGTTTTGACGCGTGTCACAGGGACACTTGTAAAACCGATGTGTTCAGATTTAGCTCGTTTCGGTCTAAAACAGCTTGTTTCGCTGTATTAAGCAGGAATACATGCTTTTCGCGCAGTTATAAGAGAAAAGTTTTAAAGGCATGTCACAGGGACACTTGTAAAACCGATGTGTTCAGATTTACCACGTTTCGGTCTAAAACAGCTTGTTTCGTTAGACTAAGCACGAATACATGCTTTTCGCGCAGTTATAAGAGAAAAAAGTTTTGACGCGTATCAGAGGAACACTTGTAAAACCGATGTGTTGTGATTTAGCTCGTTTCGGTCTAAAACAGCTTGTTTCGTTGTATTAAGCAAGAATACATGCTTTTCGCGCAGTTATAAGAAAAAAAGTTTTGACGCGTGTCACAGGGACACTTGTAAAACCGATGGGTTCAGATTTACCTCGTTTCGGTCTAAAACAGCTTGTTTCGTTGTATTCATCAAGAATACATGCTTTTCGCGCAGTTATAAGAGAAAAAGTTTTGACGCGTATCAGAGGAACACTTGTAAAACCGATGTGTTGTGATTTAACTCGTTTCGGTCTAAAACAGCTTGTTTCGCTGTATTAAGCAAGAATACATGCTTTTCGCGCAGTTATTAGAGAAAAAGTTTTGACGAGTATCCCGTGGAACAATTGTAATACCGATGTGTTGTGATTTGGCTCGTTTCGGTCTAAAACAGCTTGTTTCGTTGTATTAAGCAAGAATACATTCTTTTCGCGCAGTTATCAGAGAAAAAGTTTTGACGCGTATCAGAGGAACACTTGTAAAACCAATGTGTTCAGATTTACCTCGTTTCGGTCTAAAACAGCTTGTTTCGTTGAACTAAGCACGAATACATGCTTTTCGCGCAGTTATAGAGAAAAAAGTTTTGACGCGTATCAGAGAAACACTTGTAAAACCGATGTGTTGTGATTTAGCTCGTTTCGGTCTAAAACAGCTTGTTTCGTTGTATTAAGCAAGAATACATGCTTTTCGCGCAGTTATAAGAGAAAAAGTTTTGACGCGTATCAGAGGAACACTTGTAAAACCGATGTGTTGTGATTTAGCTCGTTTTGGTCTAAAACAGCTTGTTTCGCTGTATTAAGCAAGAATACATGCTTTTCGCGCAGTTATAAGAGAAAAAGTTTTGACGCGTGTCACAGGGACACTTGTAAAACCGATGTGTTCAGATTTAGCTCGTTTCGGTCTCAAACAGCTTGTTTCGCTGTATTAAGCAGGAATACATGCTTTTCGCGCAGTTATAAGAGAAAAAGTTTTAAAGGCATGTCACAGGGACACTTGTAAAACCGATGTGTTCAGATTTACCACGTTTCGGTCTAAAACAGCTTGTTTCGTTAGACTAAGCACGAATACATGCTTTTCGCGCAGTTATAAGAGAAAAAAGTTTTGACGCGTACAGAGGAACACTTGTAAACCGATGTGTTGTGATTTAGCTCGTTTCGGTCTAAAACAGCTTGTTTCGTTGTATTAAGCACGAATACATGCTTTTCGCGCAGTTATAAGAGAAAAAGTTTTGACGCGTGTCACAGGGACACTTGTAAAACCGATGTGTTGTGATTTAGCTCGTTTCGGTCTAAAACAGCTTGTTTCGTTGTATTAAGCAAGAATACATGCTTTTCGCGCAGTTATAAGAGAAAAAGTTTTGACGCGTATCAGAGGAACACTTGTAAAACCGATGTGTTGTGATTTAGCTCGTTTCGGTCTTAAACAGCTTGTTTCGCTGTATTAAGCAAGAATACATGCTTTTCGCGCAGTTATAAGAGAAAAAGTTTTGACGCGTGTCACAGGGACACTTGTAAAACCGATGTGTTCAGATTTACCTCGTTTCGGTATAAAACAGCTTGTGTCGTTGAACTAAGCACGAATACATGCTTTTCGCGCAGTTATAAGAGAAAAAAGTTTTGACGCGTGTCAGAGGAACACTTGTAAAACCGATGTGTTGCGATTTAGCTCGTTTCGGTCTAAAACAGCTTGTTTTGCTGTATTCAGCAAGAATACATGCTTTTCGCGCAGTTATAAGAGAAAAAGTTTTGACGCGTGTCACAGGGACACTTGTAAAACGGATGTGTTGTGATTTAGCTCGTTTCGGTCTAAAACAGCTCGTTTCGTTGTATTAAGCAAGAATACATGCTTTTCGCGCAGTTATAAGAGAAAAAGTTTTGACGCGTATCAGAATAACACTTGTAAAACCGATATATTGTGATTTAGCTCGTTTCGGTCTAAAACAGCTTGTTTCGTTGTATTAAGCAAGAATACATGCTTTTCGCGCAGTTATAAGAGAAAAAGTTTTGACGCGTGTCACAGGGACACTTGTGAAACCGATGTGCTCATATTTACCTCGTTTCGGTCTAAAACAGCTAGTTTCGTTGAACTAAGCACGAATACATGCTTTTCGCGCAGTTATAAGAGAAAAAAGTTTTGACGCGTATCAGAGGAACACTTGTAAAACCGATGTGTTGCGATTTAGCTCGTTTCGGTCTAAAACAGCTTGTTTCGCTGTATTAAGCACGAATACATGCTTTTCGCGCAGTTATAGGAGAAAAAGTTTTGACGCGTATCAGAGGAACACTTGTAAAACCGATGTGTTGTGATTTAACTCGTTTCGGTCTAAAACAGCTTGTTTCGCTGTATTAAGCAAGAATACATGCTTTTCGCGCAGTTATCAGAGAAAAGGTTGTGACGCGTGTCACAGGGACACTAGTAAAACCGATGTGTTCAGATTTAGCTCGTTTCGGTCTAAAACAGCTTGTTTCGCTGTATTATGCAAGAATACATGCTTTTCGCGCAGGTATAAGAGAAAAGGTTGTGACGCGTGTCACAGGGACACTAGTAAAACCGATGTGTTCAGATTTAGCTCGTTTCGGTCTAAAACAGCAAGTTTCGCTGTATTAAGCACGAATACATGCTTTTCGCGCAGGTATAAGAGAAAAAGTTTTGACGCGTGTCACAGGGACACTTGTAAAACCGATGTGTTCAGATTTAGCTCGTTTCTGTCTAAAACAGCTTGTTTCGCTGTATTAAGCAAGAATACGTGCTTTTCGCGCAGTTACAAGAGAAAAAGTTTTGACGCGTGTCACAGGGACACTTGTAAAACCGATGTGTTCAGATCTAGCTCGTTTTGGTGTAAAACTTGTTTCGTTGTATTAAGCACGAATACATGCTTTTCGCGCAGTTATAAGAGAAAAAGTTTAGACGCGTATAAGAGGAACACTTGTAAAACCGATGTGTTGTGATTTAGCTCGTTTCGGTCTAAAACAGCTTGTTTCGTTGTATTAAGCAAGAATACATGCTTTTCGCGCAGTTATAAGAAAAAATGTTTTGACGCGTATCAGAGGAACACTTGTAAAACTGATGTGTTGTGATTTAGCTCGTTTCGGTCTAAAACAGCTTGTTTCGCTGTAGTAAGCAAGAATACATGCTTTTCGCGCAGTTATAAGACAAAAAGGTTTGACGCGTGTCACAGGGACACTTGTGAAACAGATGTGCTCAGATTTACCTCGTTTCGGTCTAAAACAGCTTGTTTCGTTGAACTAAGCACGAATACATGCTTTTCGCGCAGTTATAGAAGAAAAAAGTTTTGACGCGTATCAGGGGAACACTTGTAAAACCGATGTGTTGCGATTTAGCTCGTTTCGGTCTAAAACAGCTTGTTTCTTTGTATTAAGCAAGAATACATGCTTTTCGCGCAGTTAAAAGAGAAAAAGTTTTGACGCGTATCAGAGGAACACTTGTAAAACCGATGTGTTGTGATTTACCTCGTTTCGGTCTAAAACAGCTTGTTTCGTTGTGTTAAGCACGAATACATGCTTTTCGCGCAGTTATAAGAGAAAAAGTTTAGACGCGTATCAGAGGAACACTTGTAAAACCGATGTGTTGTGATTTAGCTCGTTTCGGTCTAAAACAGCTTGTTTCGTTGTATTAAGCACGAATACATGCTTTTCGCGCAGTTATAAGAGAAAAAAGTTTTGACGCGTATCAGAGGAAGACTTGTAAAACCGATGTGTTGTGATTTAGCTCGTTTTGGTCTAAAACAGCTTGTTTCGCTGTATTAAGCAAGAAAACGTGCTTTTCGCGTAGTTATAAGAGAAAAAGTTTTGACGCGTGTCACAGGGACACTTGTAAAACCGAGGTTTTCAGATCTAGCTCGTTTTGGTGTAAAACAGCTTGTTTCGTTGTATTAAGAACGAATACATGCTTTTCGCGCAGTTATAAGAGAAAAAGTTTAGACGCTTATCAGAGGAACACTAGTAAAACCGATGTGTTGTGATTTAGCTCGTTTCGGTCTAAAACAGCTTGTTTCGTTGTATTAAGCAAGAATACATGCTTTTCGCGCAGTTATAAGAGAAAAAGTTTTGACGCGTATCAGAGGAACACTTGTAAAACCGATGTGTTGTGATTTAGCTCGTTTTGGTCTAAAACAGCTTGTTTCGCTGTATTAAGCAAGAATACATGCTTTTCGCGCAGTTATTAGCGAAAAAGTTTTGACGAGTATCACGTGGAACAATTGTAATACCGATGTGTTGTGATTTGGCTCGTTTCGGTCTAAAACAGCTTGTTTCGTTGTATTAAGCAAGAATACATTCTTTTCGCGCAGTTATCAGAGAAAAAGTTTTGACGCGTATCAGAGGAACACTTGTAAAACCAATGTGTTCAGATTTACCTCGTTTCGGTCTAAAACAGCTTGTTTCGTTGAACTAAGCACGAATACATGCTTTTCGCGCAGTTATAAGAGAAAAAAGTTTTGACGCGTATCAGAGGAACACTTGTAAAACCGATGTGTTGTGATTTAGCTCGTTTCGGTCTAAAACGGCTTGTTTCGCTGTATTAAGCAAGAATACATGCTTTTCGCGCAGTTATAAGAGAAAAAGTTTTGACGCGTGTCACTGGGACACTTGTAAAACCGATGTGTTCAGATTTAGCTCGTTTCGGTCTAAAACAGCTTGTTTCGTCGTATTAAGCACGAATACATGCTTTTCGCGCAGTTATAAGAGAAAAAGTTTAGACGCGTATCAGAGGAACACTTGTAAAACCGATGTGTTGCGATTTAGCTCGTTTCGGTCTAAAACAGCTTGTTTCGCTGTATTAAGCAAGAATACATGCTTTTCGCACAGTTATAAGAGAAAAAGTTTTGACGCGTGTCACAGGGACACTTGTAAAACCGATGTGTTGTGATTTACCTCGTTTCGGTCTAAAACAGCTTGTTTCTTTGTATTAAGCAAGAATACATGCTTTTCGCGCAGTTATAAGACAAAAAGTTTTGACGCGTATCAGAGGAACACTTGTAAAACCGATGTGTTGTGATTTAGCTCGTTTCGGTCTAAAACAGCTTGTTTCGCTGTATTAAGCAAGAATACATGCTTTTCGCGCAGTTATAAGAGAAAAAGTTTTGACGCGTATCAGAGGAACACTTGTAAAACCGATGTGTTGTGATTTAGCTCGTTTTGGTCTAAAACAGCTTGTTTCGCTGTATTAAGCAAGAATACATGCTTTTCGCGCAGTTATTAGCGAAAAAGTTTTGACGAGTATCACGTGGAACAATTGTAATACCGATGTGTTGTGATTTGGCTCGTTTCGGTCTAAAACAGCTTGTTTCGTTGTATTAAGCAAGAATACATGCTTTTCGCGCAGTTATAAGAGAAAAAGTTTTGACGCGTATCAGAGGAACACTTGTAAAACCGATGTGTTGTGATTTAGCTCGTTTTGGTCTAAAACAGCTTGTTTCGCTGTATTAAGCAAGAATACATGCTTTTCGCGCAGTTATTAGCGAAAAAGTTTTGACGAGTATCACGTGGAACAATTGTAATACCGATGTGTTGTGATTTGGCTCGTTTCGGTCTAAAACAGCTTGTTTCGTTGTATTAAGCAAGAATACATTCTTTTCGCGCAGTTATCAGAGAAAAAGTTTTGACGCGTATCAGAGGAACACTTGTAAAACCAATGTGTTCAGATTTACCTCGTTTCGTTCTAAAACAGCTTGTTTCGTTGAACTAAGCACGAATACATGCTTTTCGCGCAGTTATAAGAGAAAAAAGTTTTGACGCGTATCAGAGGAACACTTGTAAAACCGATGTGTTGTGATTTAGCTCGTTTCGGTCTAAAACAGCTTGTTTCGTTGAACTAAGCACGAATACATGCTTTTCGCGCAGTTATAGGAGAAAAAAGTTTTGACGCGTATCAGAGGAACACTTGTAAAACCGATGTGTTGTGATTTAGCTCGTTTCGGTCTAAAACAGCTTGTTTCGCTGTATTAAGCAAGAATACATGCTTTTCTTGAACAAACAGCGCGAACAAAGACGAGCACAAAAGACAAGAAGGCGAACGACACGGCGCTGACTAACAACTGAGGGTTTATTGCTGATCACACAAGTATAAATACATGGATGTCGGCAATGAGGGAAGGGTTTACAAAGTGCAAAAACCAAAAACAAAACGTAAATGTGACAACAGCAACAAAGCACGCTAGAAATCAGCAGAGATTATCAACCCCCAGGAGTGACAGCTCTTTTTGCAGAAGTGTTAGCGAAGGGGTACTTATACATGCATTTCCCTGCTTGAATATGTTGTAAGCCTCGATAATTTCCCTCGCAGTTTTTTCCCGATTTTTGGCAATGACCTTGGTTTCATGATATTGCGGTACGCACTGTTTTTTCTCTTTCTTTGCCCATTCACAATCCCGGCAATGAATGCCGAGATGACCTGAAACTACTTTGGACACTTTATAGCTGTGTTCGCTCAGCCTTTTATTTATGCAACGTCCCGTCTGTCCAACGTACTGCCCTCCATAAGGCAGAGGGATGTTATAAACAACCCCCTTATCACAAGAAACGAAGCGTGATTGGTGCTTAGTTGTGCACTTCGCCACTTTTCCTTTTAACTCATTAACAGATCGGCACAAACCGGCCAGACGATCAGGCGCGGAAAACACAACATCAACACCTGCTTTTTTCCCCACTTTTTTCAGGGAGTGTGAAATTCCATGTAGATATGGAATCACAGCGACACGTTTGCGGTTGTTGTCCGATCCCTGGCCGTCTCGTGTAGCTGGTTCTGACTTGCTCTTCTTTAGGGCCGACTCAGCTACTGACGTGATAAGTTCTAGTGGGTACCCTGCCGAAAGCAATCTTTTTACCTGGTGTGATACGCTGGAATGCATTCTGTGGTGGCAGGATTTTGTTAATGAGCTGTTCAAACAGGATCCTATGATACCCCTCTTAATGAGCTTGGAATGGCAAGAACCATAGGGAAGAAGGGGCTTGTTACCTCGGGGTTCGAAAGCCCAGCAAACGTGGCTAGGAGTGAAGTACAGGCCAAGGTCTAGAAACTTGATGTGGTTGTGAACAGGGGTTTCATAAGTGATCTCAAGGGGGGAGAGAGTGTCAGAAAAAATGGACAGACTACGAGACACCTCCGTTTCAAACTCCAGTTCAGAGCACTTGACAATAACAAGGTAGTCGTCGACAAATCTAAATGTTTTTACGACCTTGGTTTTCCCAAGGCGTCCGTTGAGAGCACGGTCGCATCTGGCGAGATAAATGTCACTGAGTATGGGAGCGATACAGGAGCCTATGCATATGCCGTTTTTTTGAATGAAGATGGAAGAGTTCCACTCAGTGAAAGTTGATTGCAGGTACAAGGAAAGCAGATGCAGAAATCTTGCTACGGAGATACCGGACGCGTTTTGAAAGGCAACCACGCCATGTCGGTCAATGCATTCACTGACACTAGTTAGCAGTTCGTCATGGGGAATCGAATAGTACAAGTCTTTCACGTCAATAGAAAAAGCTAAAAGTTCATCAGCATTGTGCATCGTCAGAAAATCAGTTACTTGGTTCGAATTTTTTACCTGGAAAGGATCGTCAACAGAGATTACGGCGAGTTGCCGCTTAATGAATTCAGCGAGGCACTTCTGCCAGGTACCCCTCTCTGAGACTATCACACGAAGCGGGCATTCAGGCTTGTGCGTTTTGGCGGAAAAGAACATATTAAGACTTGGTTTATCGCTATTCGCAATGTCCTGAGCAAGCTTAGTGAGGTTGTAATCGTTGCAAAGTTTTTTTGCACGGCCCCTTGCCTTCTGTAAAGATACCGTACTGCATTCCCTGAACACGGCACACACAGCTTCGCCTGCTTTTGACAGGAAACGTTCGTTGGGCAATACAACAAACCCCCCTTCCTTATCCGACTGTAACAGAGTTAGAGACTTGCCCCTCAGAAAATCAACAGTCTCTCTTACGGGCAAGCGCCTGGGATCCTTCCTTGGTCTTGACAGGACGTCCACGCCATCCAGAGTGCACCTGTCCCGATCAGCTGGGCTAGCTCTGGAGGAAACCGCTCGGACCATGGAAAGCAGCTCAGGGATGTTCTTCCGTGGTTCTACGGCGAACTTGGGTCCGCACCCGAGTACACAGCGGACGTTGTCAGGAAGTTCAACATCGCCAAGAACATGGACGGTGCTCTCTGGCTGGGGCCGCCTATTGTTCTCCATTTGCAGAAGCCGGGGAAGCAACAGATGCCATAGCCATTCGGTGGTCGTGTCAGCAATCCGGAGGTACTGCCGCCACTGGTGTTGGAGCGTAGGCCGAGCGAGCAAACTGCGTAGCAGTTCTCGATACAGGCGAGCTTGGCGCTGCCATTCGGAGCGCAAAATCCTGCAAATTCTTCTTCCATGACCAACGGACGGTCTGATGAAGCCAAACAAGGTCACCACCTCTGGAGGAAAGACCCTACGCCGGTTGCAAAAACCGAAATAACGTGCATTGCATGTTGCTGAAGCCACAAGGGGGATAACACGAAGCGGGTCAAGAAGATACCCCGAAGGAACACCCGAAGAACAAGAAATAAGTTGCGTTAACACGTTTTGGCGGGCTAGTTGGTTAAGCATCTTGAACAAACAGCGCGAACAAAGACGAGCACAAAAGACAAGAAGGCGAACGACACGGCGCTGACTAACAACTGAGGGTTTATTGCTGATCACACAAGTATAAATACATGGATGTCGGCAATGAGGGAAGGGTTTACAAAGTGCAAAGTTAGTCAGTGCCGTGTCGTTCGCCTTCTTGTCTTTTGTGCTCGTCTTTGTTCGCGCTGTTTGTTCAAGATGCTTAACCAACTAGCCCGCCAAAACGTGTTAACGCAACTTATTTCTTGTTCTTCGGGTGTTCCTTCGGGGTATCTTCTTGACCCGCTTCGTGTTATCCCCCTTGTGGCTTCAGCAACATGCAATGCACGTTATTTCGGTTTTTGCAACCGGCGTAGGGTCTTTCCTCCAGAGGTGGTGACCTTGTTTGGCTTCATCAGACCGTCCGTTGGTCATGGAAGAAGAATTTGCAGGATTTTGCGCTCCGAATGGCAGCGCCAAGCTCGCCTGTATCGAGAACTGCTACGCAGTTTGCTCGCTCGGCCTACGCTCCAACACCAGTGGCGGCAGTACCTCCGGATTGCTGACACGACCACCGAATGGCTATGGCATCTGTTGCTTCCCCGGCTTCTGCAAATGGAGAACAATAGGCGGCCCCAGCCAGAGAGCACCGTCCATGTTCTTGGCGATGTTGAACTTCCTGACAACGTCCGCTGTGTACTCGGGTGCGGACCCAAGTTCGCCGTAGAACCACGGAAGAACATCCCTGAGCTGCTTTCCATGGTCCGAGCGGTTTCCTCCAGAGCTAGCCCAGCTGATCGGGACAAGTGCACTCTGGATGGCGTGGACGTCCTGTCAAGACCAAGGAAGGATCCCAGGCGCTTGCCCGTAAGAGAGACTGTTGATTTTCTGAGGGGCAAGTCTCTAACTCTGTTACAGTCGGATAAGGAAGGGGGGTTTGTTGTATTGCCCAACGAACGTTTCCTGTCAAAAGCAGGCGAAGCTGTGTGTGCCGTGTTCAGGGAATGCAGTACGGTATCTTTACAGAAGGCAAGGGGCCGTGCAAAAAAACTTTGCAACGATTACAACCTCACTAAGCTTGCTCAGGACATTGCGAATAGCGATAAACCAAGTCTTAATATGTTCTTTTCCGCCAAAACGCACAAGCCTGAATGCCCGCTTCGTGTGATAGTCTCAGAGAGGGGTACCTGGCAGAAGTGCCTCGCTGAATTCATTAAGCGGCAACTCGCCGTAATCTCTGTTGACGATCCTTTCCGGGTAAAAAATTCGAACCAAGTAACTGATTTTCTGACGATGCACAATGCTGATGAACTTTTAGCTTTTTCTATTGACGTGAAAGACTTGTACTATTCGATTCCCCATGACGAACTGCTAACTAGTGTCAGTGAATGCATTGACCGACATGGCGTGGTTGCCTTTCAAAACGCGTCCGGTATCTCCGTAGCAAGATTTCTGCATCTGCTTTCCTTGTACCTGCAATCAACTTTCACTGAGTGGAACTCTTCCATCTTCATTCAAAAAAACGGCATATGCATAGGCTCCTGTATCGCTCCCATACTCAGTGACATTTATCTCGCCAGATGCGACCGTGCTCTCAACGGACGCCTTGGGAAAACCAAGGTCGTAAAAACATTTAGATTTGTCGACGACTACCTTGTTATTGTCAAGTGCTCTGAACTGGAGTTTGAAACGGAGGTGTCTCGTAGTCTGTCCATTTTTTCTGACACTCTCTCCCCCCTTGAGATCACTTATGAAACCCCTGTTCACAACCACATCAAGTTTCTAGACCTTGGCCTGTACTTCACTCCTAGCCACGTTTGCTGGGCTTTCGAACCCCGAGGTAACAAGCCCCTTCTTCCCTATGGTTCTTGCCATTCCAAGCTCATTAAGAGGGGTATCATAGGATCCTGTTTGAACAGCTCATTAACAAAATCCTGCCACCACAGAATGCATTCCAGCGTATCACAACAGGTAAAAAGATTGCTTTCGGCAGGGTACCCACTAGAACTTATCACGTCAGTAGCTGAGTCGGCCCTAAAGAAGAGCAAGTCAGAACCAGCTACACGAGACGGCCAGGGATCGGACAACAACCGCAAACGTGTCGCTGTGATTCCATATCTACATGGAATTTCACACTCCCTGAAAAAAGTGGGGAAAAAAGCAGGTGTTGATGTTGTGTTTTCCGCGCCTGATCGTCTGGCCGGTTTGTGCCGATCTGTTAATGAGTTAAAAGGAAAAGTGGCGAAGTGCACAACTAAGCACCAATCACGCTTCGTTTCTTGTGATAAGGGGGTTGTTTATAACATCCCTCTGCCTTGTGGAGGGCAGTACGTTGGACAGACGGGACGTTGCATAAATAAAAGGCTGAGCGAACACAGCTATAAAGTGTCCAAAGTAGTTTCAGGTCATCTCGGCATTCATTGCCGGGATTGTGAATGGGCAAAGAAAGAGAAAAAACAGTGCGTACCGCTATATCATGAAACCAAGGTCATTGCCAAAAATCGGGAAAAAACTGCGAGGGAAATTATCGAGGCTTACAACATATTCCAGCAGGGAAATGCATGTATAAGTACCCCTTCGCTAACACTTCTGCAAAAAGAGCTGTCACTCCTGGGGGTTGATAATCTCTGCTGATTTCTAGCGTGCTTTGTTGCTGTTGTCACATTTACGTTTTGTTTTTGGTTTTTGCACTTTGTAAACCCTTCCCTCATTGCCGACATCCATGTATTTATACTTGTGTGATCAGCAATAAACCCTCAGTTGTTAGTCAGCGCCGTGTCGTTCGCCTTCTTGTCTTTTGTGCTCGTCTTTGTTCGCGCTGTTTGTTCAAGATGCTTAACCAACTAGCCCGCCAAAACGTGTTAACGCAACTTATTTCTTGTTCTTCGGGTGTTCCTTCGGGGTATCTTCTTGACCCGCTTCGTGTTATCCCCCTTGTGGCTTCAGCAACATGCAATGCACGTTATTTCGGTTTTTGCAACCGGCGTAGGGTCTTTCCTCCAGAGGTGGTGACCTTGTTTGGCTTCATCAGACCGTCCGTTGGTCATGGAAGAAGAATTTGCAGGATTTTGCGCTCCGAATGGCAGCGCCAAGCTCGCCTGTATCGAGAACTGCTACGCAGTTTGCTCGCTCGGCCTACGCTCCAACACCAGTGGCGGCAGTACCTCCGGATTGCTGACACGACCACCGAATGGCTATGGCATCTGTTGCTTCCCCGGCTTCTGCAAATGGAGAACAATAGGCGGCCCCAGCCAGAGAGCACCGTCCATGTTCTTGGCGATGTTGAACTTCCTGACAACGTCCGCTGTGTACTCGGGTGCGGACCCAAGTTCGCCGTAGAACCACGGAAGAACATCCCTGAGCTGCTTTCCATGGTCCGAGCGGTTTCCTCCAGAGCTAGCCCAGCTGATCGGGACAGGTGCACTCTGGATGGCGTGGACGTCCTGTCAAGACCAAGGAAGGATCCCAGGCGCTTGCCCGTAAGAGAGACTGTTGATTTTCTGAGGGGCAAGTCTCTAACTCTGTTACAGTCGGATAAGGAAGGGGGGTTTGTTGTATTGCCCAACGAACGTTTCCTGTCAAAAGCAGGCGAAGCTGTGTGTGCCGTGTTCAGGGAATGCAGTACGGTATCTTTACAGAAGGCAAGGGGCCGTGCAAAAAAACTTTGCAACGATTACAACCTCACTAAGCTTGCTCAGGACATTGCGAATAGCGATAAACCAAGTCTTAATATGTTCTTTTCCGCCAAAACGCACAAGCCTGAATGCCCGCTTCGTGTGATAGTCTCAGAGAGGGGTACCTGGCAGAAGTGCCTCGCTGAATTCATTAAGCGGCAACTCGCCGTAATCTCTGTTGACGATCCTTTCCAGGTAAAAAATTCGAACCAAGTAACTGATTTTCTGACGATGCACAATGCTGATGAACTTTTAGCTTTTTCTATTGACGTGAAAGACTTGTACTATTCGATTCCCCATGACGAACTGCTAACTAGTGTCAGTGAATGCATTGACCGACATGGCGTGGTTGCCTTTCAAAACGCGTCCGGTATCTCCGTAGCAAGATTTCTGCATCTGCTTTCCTTGTACCTGCAATCAACTTTCACTGAGTGGAACTCTTCCATCTTCATTCAAAAAAACGGCATATGCATAGGCTCCTGTATCGCTCCCATACTCAGTGACATTTATCTCGCCAGATGCGACCGTGCTCTCAACGGACGCCTTGGGAAAACCAAGGTCGTAAAAACATTTAGATTTGTCGACGACTACCTTGTTATTGTCAAGTGCTCTGAACTGGAGTTTGAAACGGAGGTGTCTCGTAGTCTGTCCATTTTTTCTGACACTCTCTCCCCCCTTGAGATCACTTATGAAACCCCTGTTCACAACCACATCAAGTTTCTAGACCTTGGCCTGTACTTCACTCCTAGCCACGTTTGCTGGGCTTTCGAACCCCGAGGTAACAAGCCCCTTCTTCCCTATGGTTCTTGCCATTCCAAGCTCATTAAGAGGGGTATCATAGGATCCTGTTTGAACAGCTTATTAACAAAATCCTGCCACCACAGAATGCATTCCAGCGTATCACACCAGGTAAAAAGATTGCTTTCGGCAGGGTACCCACTAGAACTTATCACGTCAGTAGCTGAGTCGGCCCTAAAGAAGAGCAAGTCAGAACCAGCTACACGAGACGGCCAGGGATCGGACAACAACCGCAAACGTGTCGCTGTGATTCCATATCTACATGGAATTTCACACTCCCTGAAAAAAGTGGGGAAAAAAGCAGGTGTTGATGTTGTGTTCTCCGCGCCTGATCGTCTGGCCGGTTTGTGCCGATCTGTTAATGAGTTAAAAGGAAAAGTGGCGAAGTGCACAACTAAGCACCAATCACGCTTCGTTTCTTGTGATAAGGGGGTTGTTTATAACATCCCTGTGCCTTGTGGAGGGCAGTACGTTGGACAGACGGGACGTTGCATAAATAAAAGGCTGAGCGAACACAGCTATAAAGTGTCCAAAGTAGTTTCAGGTCATCTCGGCATTCATTGCCGGGATTGTGAATGGGCAAAGAAAGAGAAAAAACAGTGCGTACCGCTATATCATGAAACCAAGGTCATTGCCAAAAATCGGGAAAAAACTGCGAGGGAAATTATCGAGGCTTACAACATATTCAAGCAGGGAAATGCATGTATAAGTACCCCTTCGCTAACACTTCTGCAAAAAGAGCTGTCACTCCTGGGGGTTGATAATCTCTGCTGATTTCTAGCGTGCTTTGTTGCTGTTGTCACATTTACGTTTTGTTTTTGGTTTTTGCACTTTGTAAACCCTTCCCTCATTGCCGACATCCATGTATTTATACTTGTGTGATCAGCAATAAACCCTCAGTTGTTAGTCAGCGCCGTGTCGTTCGCCTTCTTGTCTTTTGTGCTCGTCTTTGTTCGCGCTGTTTGTTCAAGATGCTTAACCAACTAGCCCGCCAAAACGTGTTAACATGCTTTTCGCGCAGTTATAAGAGAAAAAGTTTTGACGCGTGTCACAGGGACACTTGTAAAACCGATGTGTTCAGATTTACCTCGTTTCGGTCTAAAACAGCTTGTTTCGTTGAACTAAGCACGAATACATGCTTTTCGCGCAGTTATAGGAGAAAAAAGTTTTGACGCGTGTCAGAGGAACACTTGTAAAACCGATGTGTTGCGATTTAGCTCGTTTCAGTCTAAAACAGCTTGTTTCGCTGTATTAAGCAAGAATACATGCTTTTCGCGCAGTTATAAGAGAAAACGTTTTGACGCGTGTCACAGGGACACTTGTAAAACCGATGTGTTGTGATTTAGCTCGTTTCGGTCTAAAACAGCTTGTTTCGTTGTATTAAGCAAGAATACATGCTTTTCGCGCAGTTATAAGAGAAAAAGTTTTGACGCGTATCAGAATAACACTTGTAAAACCGATGTGTTGTGATTTAGCTCGTTTCGGTCTAAAACAGCTTGTTTCGCTGTATTAAGCAAGAATACATGCTTTTCGCGCAGTTATAAGAGAAAAAGTTTTGACGCGTGTCACAGGGACACTTGTAAAACCGATGTGTTGTGATTTAGCTCGTTTCGGTCTAAAACAGCTTGTTTCGCTGTATTAAGCAAGAATACATGCTTTTCGCGCAGTTATAAGAGAAAAGGTTGTGACGCGTGTCACAGGGACACTAGTAAAACCGATGTGTTCAGATTTAGCTCGTTTCGGTCTAAAACAGCATGTTTCGTTGTATTAAGCACGAATACATGCTTTTCGCGCAGGTATAAGAGAAAAAGTTTTGACGCGTGTCACAGGGACACTTGTAAAACCGATGTGTTCAGATTTAGCTCGTTTCGGTCTAAAACAGCTTGTTTCGCTGTATTAAGCAAGAATACGTGCTTTTCGCGCAGTTACAAGAGAAAAAGTTTTGACGCGTGTCACAGGGACACTTGTAAAACCGATGTGTTCAGATCTAGCTCGTTTTGGTGTAAAACAGCTTGTTTCGTTGTATTAAGCACGAATACATGCTTTTCGCGCAGTTATAAGAGAAAAAGTTTAGACGCGTATCAGAGGAACACTTGTAAAACCGATGTGTTGTGATTTAGCTCGTTTCGGTCTAAAACAGCTTGTTTCGTTGTATTAAGCAAGAATACATGCTTTTCGCGCTGTTATAAGAAAAAAAGTTTTGACGCGTATCAGAGGAACACTTGTAAAACCGATGTGTTGTGATTTAGCTCGTTTCGGTCTAAAACAGCTCGTTTCGCTGTAGTAAGCAAGAATACATGCTTTTCGCGCAGTTAAAAGACAAAAAGTTTTGACGCGTGTCACAGCGACACTTGTGAAACAGATGTGCTCAGATTTACCTCGTTTCGGTCTAAAACAGCTTGTTTCGTTGAACTAAGCAAGAATACATGCCTTTCGCGCAGTTATAAGAGAAAAAAGTTTTGACGCGTATCAGAGGAACACTTGTAAAACCGATGTGTTGCGATTTAGCTCGTTTCGGTCTAAAACAGCTTGTTTCTTTGTAATAAGCAAGAATACATGCTTTTCGCGCAGTTATAAGAGAAAAAGTTTTGACGCGTGTCACAGGGACACTTGTGAAACCGATGTGCTCAGATTTACCTCGTTTCGGTCTAAAACAGCTTGTTTCGTTGAACTAAGCACGAATACATGCTTTTCGCGCAGTTATAAGAGAAAAAAGTTTTGACGCGTATCAGAGGAAGACTTGTAAAACCGATGTGTTGTGATTTAGCTCGTTTTGGTCTAAAACAGCTTGTTTCGCTGTATTAAGCAAGAAAACGTGCTTTTCGCGTAGTTATAAGAGAAAAAGTTTTGACGCGTGTCACAGGGACACTTGTAAAACCGAGGTGTTCAGATCTAGCTCGTTTTGGTGTAAAACAGCTTGTTTCGTTGTATTAAGCACGAATACATGCTTTTCGCGCAGTTATAAGAGAAAAAGTTTAGACGCTTATGAGAGGAACACTTGTAAAACCGATGTGTTGTGATTAGGCTCGTTTTGGTCTAAAACAGCTTGTTTCGCTGTATTAAGCAAGAATACATGCTTTTCGCGCAGTTATTAGCGAAAAAGTTTTGACGAGTATCACGTGGAACAATTGTAATACCGATGTGTTGTGATTTGGCTCGTTTCGGTCTAAAACAGCTTGTTTCGTTGTATTAAGCAAGAATACATTCTTTTCGCGCAGTTATCAGAGAAAAAGTTTTGACGCGTATCAGAGGAACACTTGTAAAACCAATGTGTTCAGATTTACCTCGTTTCGGTCTAAAACAGCTTGTTTCGTTGAACTAAGCACGAATACATGCTTTTCGCGCAGTTATAAGAGAAAAAGGTTTTGACGCGTACCAGAGGAACACTTGTAAAACCGATGTGTTGTGATTTAGCTCGTTTCGGTCTAAAACAGCTTGTTTCGCTGTATTAAGCAAGAATACATGCTTTTCGCGCAGTTATAAGAGAAAAAGTTTTGACGCGTGTCACAGGGACACTTGTAAAACCGATGTGTTCAGATTTAGCTCGTTTCGGTCTAAAACAGCTTGTTTCGTCGTATTAAGCACGAATACATGCTTTTCGCGCAGTTATAAGAGAAAAAGATTAGACGCGTATCAGAGGAACACTTGTAAAACCGATGTGTTGCGATTTAGCTCGTTTCGGTCTAAAACAGCTTGTTTCGCTGTATTAAGCAAGAATACATGCTTTTCGCACAGTTATAAGAGAAAAAGTTTTGACGCGTGTCACAGGGACACTTGTAAAACCGATGTGTTGTGATTTAGCTCGTTTCGGTCTAAAACAGCTTGTTTCTTTGTATTAAGCAAGAATACATGCTTTTCGCGCAGTTATAAGACAAAAAGTTTTGACGCGTATCAGAGGAACACTTGTAAAACCGATGTGTTGTGATTTAGCTCGTTTCGGTCTAAAACAGCTTGTTTCGCTGTATTAAGCAAGAATACATGCTTTTCGCGCAGTTATAAGAGAAAAAGTTTTGACGCGTGTCACAGGGACACTTGTAAAACCGATGTGTTCAAATTTAGCTCGTTTCGGTCTAAAACAACTTGTTTCGTTGTATTAGGCACGAATACATGCTTTTCGCGCAGTTATAAGAGAAAAAAGTTTTGACGCGTATCAGAGGAAGACTTGTAAAACCGATGTGTTGTGATTTAGCTCGTTTTGGTCTAAAACAGCTTGTTTCGCAGTATTAAGCAAGAATACGTGATTTTCGCGTAGTTATAAGAGAAAAAGTTTAGACGCGTATCAGAGGAACACTTGTAAAACCGATGTGTTGTGATTTAGCTCGTTTCGGTCTAAAACAGCTTGTTTCGTTGTATTAAGCAAGTTGTGACGCGTATCAGAGGAACACTTGTAAAGCCGATGTGTTGTGATTTAGCTCGTTTCGGTCTAAAACAGCTTGTTTCGCTGTATTAAGCAGGAATACATGCTTTTCGCGCAGTTATAAGAGAAAAAGTTTTAAAGGCATGTCACAGGGACACTTGTAAAACCGATGTGTTCAGATTTACCACGTTTCGGTCTAAAACAGCTTGTTTCGTTAGACTAAGCACGAATACATGCTTTTCGCGCAGTTATAAGAGAAAAAAGTTTTGACGCGTATCAGAGGAAGACTTGTAAAACCGATGTGTTGTGATTTAGCTCGTTTTGGTCTAAAACAGCTTGTTTCGCAGTATTAAGCAAGAATACGTGATTTTCGCGTAGTTATAAGAGAAAAAGTTTAGACGCGTATCAGAGGAACACTTGTAAAACCGATGTGTTGTGATTTAGCTCGTTTCGGTCTAAAACAGCTTGTTTCGTTGTATTAAGCAAGTTGTGACGCGTATCAGAGGAACACTTGTAAAGCCGATGTGTTGTGATTTAGCTCGTTTCGGTCTAAAACAGCTTGTTTCGCTGTATTAAGCAGGAATACATGCTTTTCGCGCAGTTATAAGAGAAAAAGTTTTAAAGGCATGTCACAGGGACACTTGTAAAACCGATGTGTTCAGATTTACCTCGTTTCGGTCTAAAACAGCTTGTTTCGTTGTATTAAGCACGAATACATGCTTTTCGCGCAGTTATGAGAAAAAGTTTAGACGCGTATCAGAGGAACACTAGTAAAACCGATGTGTTGTGATTTGGCTCGTTTCGGTCTAAAACAGCTTGTTTCGTTGTATTAATCAAGAATACATGCTTTTCGCGCAGTTATAAGAGAAAAAAGTTTTGACGCGTATCAGAGGAACACTTGTAAAACCGATGTGTTGTGATTTAGCTCGTTTCGGTCTAAAACAGCTTGTTTCGCTGTATTAAGCAAGAATACATGCTTTTCGCGCAGTTATAAGAGAAAAAGTTTTGACGCGTGTCCCAGGGACACTTGTAAAACCGATGTGTTCAGATTTACCTCGTTTCGGTCTAAAACAGCTTGTTTCGTTGAACTAAGCACGAATACATGCTTTTCGCGCAGTTATAGGAGAAAAAAGTTTTGACGCGTGTCAGAGGAACACTTGTAAAACCGATGTGTTGCGATTTAGCTCGTTTCGATCTAAAACAGCTTGTTTCGCTGTATTAAGCAAGAATACATGCTTTTCGCGCAGTTATAAGAGAAAAAGTTTTGACGCGTGTCACAGGGACACTTGTAAAACCGATGTGTTGTGATTTAGCTCGTTTCGGTCTAAAACAGCTTGTTTCGTTGTATTAAGCAAGAATACATGCTTTTCGCGCAGTTATAAGAGAAAAAGTTTTGACGCGTATCAGAATAACACTTGTAAAACCGATGTGTTGTGATTTAGCTCGTTTCGGTCTAAAACAGCTTGTTTCGCTGTATTAAGCAAGAATACATGCTTTTCGCGCAGTTATAAGAGAAAAAGTTTTGACGCGTGTCACAGGGACACTTGTAAAACCGATGTGTTGTGATTTAGCTCGTTTCGGTCTAAAACAGCTTGTTTCGCTGTATTAAGCAAGAATACGTGCTTTTCGCGCAGTTATAAGAGAAAAAGTTTTGACGCGTGTCACAGGGACACTTGTGAAACCGATGTGCTCAGATTTACCTCGTTTCGGTCTAAAACAGCTTGTTTCGTTGAACTAAGCACGAATACATGCTTTTCGCGCAGTTATAAGAGAAAAAAGTTTTGACGCGTATCAGAGGAACACTTGTAAAACCGATGTGTTGCGATTTAGCTCGTTTCAGTCTAAAACAGCTTGTTTCGCTGTATTAAGCACGAATACATGCTTTTCGCGCAGTTATAGGAGAAAAAGTTTTGACGCGTATCAGAGGAACACTTGTAAAACCGATGTGTTGTGATTTAACTCGTTTCGGTCTAAAACAGCTTGCTTCGCTGTATTAAGCAAGAATACGTGCTTTTCGCGCAGTTACAAGAGAAAAAGTTTTGACGCGTGTCACAGGGTCACTTGTAAAACCGATGTGTTCAGATCTAGCTCGTTTTGGTATAAAACAGCTTGTTTCGTTGCATTAGGCACGAATACATGCTTTTCGCGCAGTTATAAGAGAAAAAGTTTAGACGCGTATCAGAGGAACACTTGTAAAACCGATGTGTTGTGATTTAGCTCGTTTCGGTCTAAAACAGCTTTTCGCGCTGTTATAAGAAAAAAAGTTTTGACACGTATCAGAGGAACACTTGTAAAACCGATGTGTTGTGATTTAGCTCGTTTCGGTCTAAAACAGCTCGTTTCGCTGTAGTAAGCAAGAATACATGCTTTTCGCGCAGTTATAAGACAAAAAGTTTTGACACGTGTCACAGGGACACTTGTGAAACAGATGTGCTTAGATTTACCTCGTTTCGGTCTAAAACAGCTTGTTTCGTTGAACTAAGCACGAATACATGCTTTTCGCGCAGTTATAGGAGAAAAAAGTTTTGACGCGTGTCAGAGGAACACTTGTAAAACCGATGTGTTGCGATTTAGCTCGTTTCGATCTAAAACAGCTTGTTTCGCTGTATTAAGCAAGAATACATGCTTTTCGCGCAGTTATAAGAGAAAAAGTTTTGACGCGTGTCACAGGGACACTTGTAAAACCGATGTGTTGTGATTTAGCTCGTTTCGGTCTAAAACAGCTTGTTTCGTTGTATTAAGCAAGAATACATGCTTTTCGCGCAGTTATAAGAGAAAAAGTTTTGACGCGTATCAGAATAACACTTGTAAAACCGATGTGTTGTGATTTAGCTCGTTTCGGTCTAAAACAGCTTGTTTCGCTGTATTAAGCAAGAATACATGCTTTTCGCGCAGTTATAAGAGAAAAAGTTTTGACGCGTGTCACAGGGACACTTGTAAAACCGATGTGTTGTGATTTAGCTCGTTTCGGTGTAAAACAGCTTGTTTCGCTGTATTAAGCAAGAATACGTGCTTTTCGCGCAGTTATAAGAGAAAAAGTTTTGACGCGTGTCACAGGGACACTTGTGAAACCGATGTGCTCAGATTTACCTCGTTTCGGTCTAAAACAGCATGTTTCGTTGAACTAAGCACGAATACATGCTTTTCGCGCAGTTATAAGAGAAAAAGTTTTGACGCGTATCAGAGGAACACTTGTAAAACCGATGTGTTGCGATTTAGCTCGTTTCAGTCTAAAACAGCTTGTTTCGCTGTATTAAGCACGAATACATGCTTTTCGCGCAGTTATAGGAGAAAAAGTTTTGACGCGTATCAGAGGAACACTTGTAAAACCGATGTGTTGTGATTTAACTCGTTTCGGTCTAAAACAGCTTGTTTCGCTGTATTAAGCAAGAATACATGCTTTTCGCGCAGTTAAAAGAGAAACGGTTGTGACGCGTGTCACAGGGACACTTGTAAAACCGAGGTGTTCAGATTTAGCTCGTTTCGGTCTAAAACAGCTTGTTTCGCTGTATTAAGCAAGAATACGTGCTTTTCGCGCAGTTACAAGAGAAAAAGTTTTGACGCGTGTCACAGGGTCACTTGTAAAACCGATGTGTTCAGATCTAGCTCGTTTTGGTATAAAACAGCTTGTTTCGTTGTATTAGGCACGAATACATGCTTTTCGCGCAGTTATAAGAGAAAAAGTTTAGACGCGTATCAGAGGAACACTTGTAAAACCGATGTGTTGTGATTTAGCTCGTTTCGGTCTAAAACAGCTTGTTTCGTTGTATTAAGCAAGAATACATGCTTTTCGCGCTGTTATAAGAAAAAAAGTTTTGACGCGTATCAGAGGAACACTTGTAAAACCGATGTGTTGTGATTTAGCTCGTTTCGGTCTAAAACAGCTCGTTTCGCTGTAGTAAGCAAGAATACATGCTTTTCGCGCAGTTATAAGACAAAAAGTTTTGACACGTGTCACAGGGACACTTGTGAAACAGATGTGCTTAGATTTACCTCGTTTCGGTCTAAAACAGCTTGTTTCGTTGAACTAAGCAAGAATACATGCCTTTCGCGCAGTTATAAGAGAAAAAAGTTTTGACGCGTATCAGAGGAACACTTGTAAAACCGATGTGTTGCGATTTAGCTCGTTTCGGTCTAAAACAGCTTGTTTCTTTGTAATAAGCAAGAATACATGCTTTTCGCGCAGTTATAAGAGAAAAAGCTTTGACGCGTGTCACAGGGACACTTGTGAAACCGATGTGCTCAGATTTACCTCGTTTCGGTCTAAAACAGCTTGTTTCGTTGAACTAAGCACGAATACATGCTTTTCGCGCAGTTATAAGAGAAAAAAGTTTTGACGCGTATCAGAGGAACACTTGTAAAACCGATGTGTTGTGATTTAGCTCGTTTCGGTCTAAAACAGCTTGTTTCGTTGTATTAAGCACGAATACATGCTTTTCGCGCAGTTATAAGAGAAAAAAGTTTTGACGCGTATCAGAGGAAGACTTGTAAAACCGATGTGTTGTGATTTAGCTCGTTTTGGTCTAAAACAGCTTGTTTCGCTGTATTAAGCAAGAAAACGTGCTTTTCGCGTAGTTATAAGAGAAAAAGTTTTGACGCGTGTCACAGGGACACTTGTAAAACCGAGGTGTTGTGATTTGGCTCGTTTCGGTCTAAAACAGCTTGTTTCGTTGTATTAAGCAGGAATACATGCTTTTCGCGCAGTTATAAGAGAAAAAGTTTTAAAGGCATGTCACAGGGACACTTGTAAAACCGATGTGTTCAGATTTACCACGTTTCGGTCTAAAACAGCTTGTTTCGTTAGACTAAGCACGAATACATGCTTTTCGCGCAGTTATAAGAGAAAAAAGTTTTGACGCGTATCAGAGGAACACTTGTAAAACCGATGTGTTGTGATTTAGCTCGTTTTGGTCTACAACAGCTTGTTTCGCAGTATTAAGCAAGAATACGTGATTTTCGCGTAGTTATAAGAGAAAAAGTTTAGACGCGTATCAGAGGAACACTTGTAAAACCGATGTGTTGTGATTTAGCTCGTTTCGGTCTAAAACAGCTTGTTTCGTTGTATTAAGCAAGTTGTGACGCGTATCAGAGGAACACTTGTAAAGCCGATGTGTTGTGATTTAGCTCGTTTCGGTCTAAAACAGCTTGTTTCGCTGTATTAAGCAGGAATACATGCTTTTCGCGCAGTTATAAGAGAAAAAGTTTTAAAGGCATGTCACAGGGACACTTGTAAAACCGATGTGTTCAGATTTACCACGTTTCGGTATAAAACAGCTTGTTTCGGTAGACTAAGCACGAATACATGCTTTTCGCGCAGTTATAAGAGAAAAAAGTTTTGACGCGTATCAGAGGGACACTTGTAAAACCGATGTGTTGTGATTTAGCTCGTTTCGGTCTAAAACAGCTTGTTTCGATGTATTAAGCAAGAATACATGCTTTTCGCGCAGTTATAAGAGAAAAAGTTTTGACGCGTGTCACAGGGACACTTGTAAAACCGATGTGTTCAGATTTACCTCGTTTCGGTCTAAAACAGCTTGTTTCGTTGTATTAAGCACGAATACATGCTTTTCGCGCAGTTATGAGAAAAAGTTTAGACGCGTATCAGAGGAACACTAGTAAAACCGATGTGTTGTGATTTGGCTCGTTTCGGTCTAAAACAGCTTGTTTCGTTGTATTAATCAAGAATACATGCTTTTCGCGCAGTTATAAGAGAAAAAAGTTTTGACGCGTATCAGAGGAACACTTGTAAAACCGATGTGTTGTGATTTAGCTCGTTTCGGTCTAAAACAGCTTGTTTCGCTGTATTAAGCAAGAATACATGCTTTTCGCGCAGTTATAAGAGAAAAAGTTTTGACGCGTGTCACAGGGACACTTGTAAAACCGATGTGTTCAGATTTACCTCGTTTCGGTCTAAAACAGCTTGTTTCGTTGTATTAAGCAAGAATACATGCTTTTCGCGCAGTTATAGGAGAAAAACGTTTTGACGCGTGTCAGAGGAACACTTGTAAAACCGATGTGTTGCGATTTAGCTCGTTTCGGTCTAAAACAGCTTGTTTCGCTGTATTAAGCAAGAATACATGCTTTTCGCGCAGTTATAAGAG
Organism: Amblyomma americanum; assembly: GCF_052857255.1. Classification (NCBI taxonomy): domain Eukaryota; kingdom Metazoa; phylum Arthropoda; class Arachnida; order Ixodida; family Ixodidae; genus Amblyomma; species Amblyomma americanum. The sequence continues at coordinate 32,615 of NW_027526676.1, read as the reverse complement.
AAAAAGTTTTGACGCGTGTCACAGGGACACTTGTAAAACCGATGTGTTGTGATTTAGCTCGTTTCGGTCTAAAACAGCTTGTTTCGTTGTATTAAGCAAGAATACATGCTTTTCGCGCAGTTATAAGAGAAAAAGTTTTGACGCGTATCAGAATAACACTTGTAAAACCGATGTGTTGTGATTTAGCTCGTTTCGGTCTAAAACAGCTTGTTTCGCTGTATTAAGCAAGAATACATGCTTTTCGCGCAGTTATAAGAGAAAAAGTTTTGACGCGTGTCACAGGGACACTTGTAAAACCGATGTGTTGTGATTTAGCTCGTTTCGGTCTAAAACAGCTTGTTTCGCTGTATTAAGCAAGAATACGTGCTTTTCGCGCAGTTATAAGAGAAAAAGTTTTGACGCGTATCAGAATAACACTTGTAAAACCGATGTGTTGTGATTTAGCTCGTTTCGGTCTAAAACAGCTTGTTTCGCTGTATTAAGCAAGAATACATGCTTTTCGCGCAGTTATAAGAGAAAAAGTTTTGACGCCTGTCACAGGGACACTTGTAAAACCGATGTGTTGCGATTTAGCTCGTTTCAGTCTAAAACAGCTTGTTTCGCTGTATTAAGCACGAATACATGCTTTTCGCGCAGTTATAGGAGAAAAAGTTTTGACGCGTATCAGAGGAACACTTGTAAAACCGATGTGTTGTGATTTAGCTCGTTTCGGTCTAAAACAGCTTGTTTCGTTGTATTAAGCAAGAATACATGCTTTTCGCGCTGTTATAAGAAAAAAAGTTTTGACGCGTATCAGAGGAACACTTGTAAAACCGATGTGTTGTGATTTAGCTCGTTTCGGTCTAAAACAGCTCGTTTCGCTGTAGTAAGCAAGAATACATGCTTTTCGCGCAGTTATAAGACAAAAAGTTTTGACACGTGTCACAGGGACACTTGTGAAACAGATGTGCTTAGATTTACCTCGTTTCGGTCTAAAACAGCTTGTTTCGTTGAACTAAGCAAGAATACATGCCTTTCGCGCAGTTATAAGAGAAAAAAGTTTTGACGCGTATCAGAGGAACACTTGTAAAACCGATGTGTTGCGATTTAGCTCGTTTCGGTCTAAAACAGCTTGTTTCTTTGTAATAAGCAAGAATACATGCTTTTCGCGCAGTTATAAGAGAAAAAGCTTTGACGCGTGTCACAGGGACACTTGTGAAACCGATGTGCTCAGATTTACCTCGTTTCGGTCTAAAACAGCTTGTTTCGTTGAACTAAGCACGAATACATGCTTTTCGCGCAGTTATAAGAGAAAAAAGTTTTGACGCGTATCAGAGGAACACTTGTAAAACCGATGTGTTGTGATTTAGCTCGTTTCGGTCTAAAACAGCTTGTTTCGTTGTATTAAGCACGAATACATGCTTTTCGCGCAGTTATAAGAGAAAAAAGTTTTGACGCGTATCAGAGGAAGACTTGTAAAACCGATGTGTTGTGATTTAGCTCGTTTTGGTCTAAAACAGCTTGTTTCGCTGTATTAAGCAAGAAAACGTGCTTTTCGCGTAGTTATAAGAGAAAAAGTTTTGACGCGTGTCACAGGGACACTTGTAAAACCGAGGTGTTGTGATTTGGCTCGTTTCGGTCTAAAACAGCTTGTTTCGTTGTATTAAGCAGGAATACATGCTTTTCGCGCAGTTATAAGAGAAAAAGTTTTAAAGGCATGTCACAGGGACACTTGTAAAACCGATGTGTTCAGATTTACCACGTTTCGGTCTAAAACAGCTTGTTTCGTTAGACTAAGCACGAATACATGCTTTTCGCGCAGTTATAAGAGAAAAAAGTTTTGACGCGTATCAGAGGAACACTTGTAAAACCGATGTGTTGTGATTTAGCTCGTTTTGGTCTACAACAGCTTGTTTCGCAGTATTAAGCAAGAATACGTGATTTTCGCGTAGTTATAAGAGAAAAAGTTTAGACGCGTATCAGAGGAACACTTGTAAAACCGATGTGTTGTGATTTAGCTCGTTTCGGTCTAAAACAGCTTGTTTCGTTGTATTAAGCAAGTTGTGACGCGTATCAGAGGAACACTTGTAAAGCCGATGTGTTGTGATTTAGCTCGTTTCGGTCTAAAACAGCTTGTTTCGCTGTATTAAGCAGGAATACATGCTTTTCGCGCAGTTATAAGAGAAAAAGTTTTAAAGGCATGTCACAGGGACACTTGTAAAACCGATGTGTTCAGATTTACCACGTTTCGGTATAAAACAGCTTGTTTCGGTAGACTAAGCACGAATACATGCTTTTCGCGCAGTTATAAGAGAAAAAAGTTTTGACGCGTATCAGAGGGACACTTGTAAAACCGATGTGTTGTGATTTAGCTCGTTTCGGTCTAAAACAGCTTGTTTCGATGTATTAAGCAAGAATACATGCTTTTCGCGCAGTTATAAGAGAAAAAGTTTTGACGCGTGTCACAGGGACACTTGTAAAACCGATGTGTTCAGATTTACCTCGTTTCGGTCTAAAACAGCTTGTTTCGTTGTATTAAGCACGAATACATGCTTTTCGCGCAGTTATGAGAAAAGTTTAGACGCGTATCAGAGGAACACTAGTAAAACCGATGTGTTGTGATTTGGCTCGTTTCGGTCTAAAACAGCTTGTTTCGTTGTATTAATCAAGAATACATGCTTTTCGCGCAGTTATAAGAGAAAAAAGTTTTGACGCGTATCAGAGGAACACTTGTAAAACCGATGTGTTGTGATTTTAGCTCGTTTCGGTCTAAAACAGCTTGTTTCGCTGTATTAAGCAAGAATACATGCTTTTCGCGCAGTATAAGAGAAAAAGTTTTGACGCGTGTCACAGGGACACTTGTAAAACCGATGTGTTCAGATTTACCTCGTTTCGGTCTAAAACAGCTTGTTTCGTTGTATTAAGCAAGAATACATGCTTTTCCGCGCAGTTATAGGAGAAAAAACGTTTTGACGCGTGTCAGAGGAACACTTGTAAAACCGATGTGTTGCGATTTAGCTCGTTTCGGTCTAAAACAGCTGTTTCGCTGTATTAAGCAAGAATACATGCTTTTCGCGCAGTTATAAGAGAAAAAGTTTTGACGCGTGTCACAGGGACACTTGTAAAACCGATGTGTTGTGATTTAGCTCGTTTCGGTCTAAAACAGCTTGTTTTCGCTGTATTAAGCAAGAATACGTGCTTTCGCGCAGTTATAAGAGAAAAAGTTTTGACGCGTATCAGAATAACACTTGTAAAAACCGATGTGTTGTGATTTAGCTCGTTCGGTCTAAAACAGCTTGTTTCGCTGTATTAAGCAAGAATACATGCTTTTCGGCGCAGTTATAAGAGAAAAAGTTTTGACGCGTGTCACAGGGACACTTGTAAAACCGATTGTGTTGCGATTTAGCTCGCTTCAGTCTAAAACAGCATGTTTCGCTGTATTAAGCACGAATACATGCTTTTCGCGCAGTTATAGGAGAAAAAAGTTTTGACGCGTATCAGAGGAACACTTGTAAAAACCGATGTGTTGTGATTTAGCTCGTTTCGGTCTAAAACAGCTTGTTTCGCTGTATTAAGCAAGAATACGTGCTTTTCGCGCAGTTACAAGAGAAAAAGTTTTGACGCGTGTCACAGGGACACTTGTAAAACCGATGTGTTCAAATTTAGCTCGTTTCGGTCTAAAACAACTTCTTTCGTTGTATTAAGCACGAATACAAGCTTTTCGCGCAGTTATAAGAGAAAAAAGTTTTGACGCGTATCAGAGGAAGACTTGTAAAACCGATTGTGTTGTGATTTAGCTCGTTTTGGTCTAAAACAGCTTGTTTCGCAGTATTAAGCAAGAATACGTGATTTTCGCGTAGTTATAAGAGAAAAAGTTGTGACGCGTATCAGAGGAACACTTGTAAAAGCCCGATGTGTTGTGATTTAGCTCGTTTCGGTCTAAAACAGCTTGTTTCGCTGTATTAAGCAGGAATACATGCTTTTCCGCGCAGTTATAAAGAGAAAAAGTTTTAAAGGCATGTCACAGGGACACTTGTAAAACCGATGTGTTCAGATTTACCACGTTTCGGTCTAAAACAGCTTGTTTCGTTAGACTAAGCACGAATACATGCTTTTCGCGCAGTTATAAGAGAAAAAAGTTTTGACGCGTATCAGAGGAACACTTGTAAAACCGATGTGTTGTGATTTAGCTCGTTTCGGTCTAAAACAGCTTGTTTCGATGTATTAAGCAAGAATACATGCTTTTCGCGCAGTTATAAGAGAAAAAGTTTTGACGCGTGTCACAGGGACACTTGTAAAACCGATGTGTTCAGATTTACCTCGTTTCGGTCTAAAACAGCTTGTTTCGTTGTATTAAGCACGAATACATGCTTTTCGCGCAGTTATGAGAAAAAGTTTAGACGCGTATCAGAGGAACACTAGTAAAACCGATGTGTTGTGATTTGGCTCGTTTCGGTCTAAAACAGCTTGTTTCGTTGTATTAATCAAGAATACATGCTTTTCGCGCAGTTATAAGAGAAAAAAGTTTTGACGCGTATCAGAGGAACACTTGTAAAACCGATGTGTTGTGATTTAGCTCGTTTCGGTCTAAAACAGCTTGTTTCGCTGTATTAAGCAAGAATACATGCTTTTCGCGCAGTTATAAGAGAAAAAGTTTTGACGCGTGTCACAGGGACACTTGTAAAACCGATGTGTTCAGATTTACCTCGTTTCGGTCTAAAACAGCTTGTTTCGTTGTATTAAGCAAGAATACATGCTTTTCGCGCAGTTATAAGAGAAAAAGTTTTGACGCGTATCAGAATAACACTTGTAAAACCGATGTGTTGTGATTTAGCTCGTTTCGGTCTAAAACAGCTTGTTTCGCTGTATTAAGCAAGAATACATGCTTTTCGCGCAGTTATAAGAGAAAAAGTTTTGACGCGTGTCACAGGGACACTTGTAAAACCGATGTGTTGTGATTTAGCTCGTTTCGGTCTAAAACAGCTTGTTTCGCTGTATTAAGCAAGAATACGTGCTTTTCGCGCAGTTATAAGAGAAAAAGTTTTGACGCGTGTCACAGGGACACTTGTGAAACCGATGTGCTCAGATTTACCTCGTTTCGGTCTAAAACAGCTTGTTTCGTTGAACTAAGCACGAATACATGCTTTTCGCGCAGTTATAAGAGAAAAAAGTTTTGACGCGTATCAGAGGAACACTTGTAAAACCGATGTGTTGCGATTTAGCTCGTTTCAGTCTAAAACAGCTTGTTTCGCTGTATTAAGCACGAATACATGCTTTTCGCGCAGTTATAGGAGAAAAAGTTTTGACGCGTATCAGAGGAACACTTGTAAAACCGATGTGTTGTGATTTAACTCGTTTCGGTCTAAAACAGCTTGTTTCGCTGTATTAAGCAAGAATACATGCTTTTCGCGCAGTTAAAAGAGAAAAGGTTGTGACGCGTGTCACAGGGACACTAGTAAAACCGATGTGTTCAGATTTAGCTCGTTTCGGTCTAAAACAGCATGTTTCGTTGTATTAGGCACGAATACATGCTTTTCGCGCAGGTATAAGAGAAAAAGTTTTGACGCGTGTCACAAGGACACTTGTAAAACCGATGTGTTCAGATTTAGCTCGTTTCGGTCTAAAACAGCTTGTTTCGCTGTATTAAGCAAGAATACGTGCTTTTCGCGCAGTTACAAGAGAAAAAGTTTTGACGCGTGTCACAGGGACACTTGTAAAACCGATGTGTTCAGATCTAGCTCGTTTTGGTATAAAACAGCTTGTTTCGTTGTATTAGGCACGAATACATGCTTTTCGCGCAGTTATAAGAGAAAAAGTTTAGACGCGTATCAGAGGAAGACTTGTAAAACCGATGTGTTGTGATTTAGCTCGTTTTGGTCTAAAACAGCTTGTTTCGTTGTATTAAGCAAGAATACATGCTTTTCGCGCTGTTATAAGAAAAAAAGTTTTGACGCGTATCAGAGGAACACTTGTAAAACCGATGTGTTGTGATTTAGCTCGTTTCGGTCTAAAACAGCTCGTTTCGCTGTAGTAAGCAAGAATACATGCTTTTCGCGCAGTTATAAGACAAAAAGTTTTGACGCGTGTCACAGGGACACTTGTAAAACCGATGTGTTCAGATTTAGCTCGTTTCGGTCTAAAACAGCTTGTTTCGTCGTATTAAGCACGAATACATGCTTTTCGCACAGTTATAAGAGAAAAAGTTTAGACGCGTATCAGAGGAACACTTGTAAAACCGATGTGTTGCGATTTAGCTCGTTTCGGTCTAAAACAGCTTGTTTCGCTGTATTAAGCAAGAATACATGCTTTTCGCACAGTTATAAGAGAAAAAGTTTTGACGCGTGTCACAGGGACACTTGAAAACCGATGTGTTGTGATTTAGCTCGTTTCGGTCTAAAACAGCTTGTTTCTTTGTATTAGGCAAGAATACATGCTTTTCGCGCAGTTATAAGACAAAAAGTTTTGACGCGTATCAGAGGAACACTTGTAAAACCGATGTGTTGTGATTTAGCTCGTTTCGGTCTAAAACAGCTTGTTTCGCTGTATTAAGCAAGAATACATGCTTTTCGCGCAGTTATAAGCGAAAAAGTTTTGACGCGTGTCACAGGGACACTTGTAAAACCGATGTGTTCAAATTTAGCTCGTTTCGGTCTAAAACAACTTGTTTCGTTGTATTAAGCACGAATACATGCTTTTCGCGCAGTTATAAGAGAAAAAAGTTTTAACGCGTATCAGAGGAAGACTTGTAAAACCGATGTGTTGTGATTTAGCTCGTTTTGATCTAAAACAGCTTGTTTCGCAGTATTAAGCAAGAATACGTGATTTTCGCGTAGTTATAAGAGAAAAAGTTTAGACGCGTATTAGAGGAACACTTGTAAAACCGATGTGTTGTGATTTAGCTCGTTTCGGTCTAAAACAGCTTGTTTCGTTGTTTAAGCAAGTTGTGACGCGTATCAGAGGAACACTTGTAAAGCCGATTTGTTGTGATTTAGCTCGTTTCGGTCTAAAACAGCTTGTTTCGCTGTATTAGGCAGGAATACATGCTTTTCGCGCAGTTATAAGAGAAAAAGTTTTAAAGGCATGTCACAGGGACACTTGTAAAACCGATGTGTTCAGATTTACCACGTTTCGGTCTAAAACAGCTTGTTTCGTTAGACTAAGCACGAATACATGCTTTTCGCGCAGTTATAAGAGAAAAAAGTTTTGACGCGTATCAGAGGAACACTTGTAAAACCGATGTGTTGTGATTTAGCTCGTTTCGGTCTAAAACAGCTTGTTTCGTTGTATTAAGCAAGAATACATGCTTTTCGCGCAGTTATAAGAGAAAAAGTTTTGACGCGTGTCACAGGGACACTTGTAAAACCGATGTGTTCAGATTTACCTCGTTTCGGTCTAAAACAGCTTGTTTCGTTGTATTAAGCACGAATACATGCTTTTCGCGCAGTTATAAGAGAAAAAGTTTAGACGCGTATCAGAGGAACACTTGTAAAACCGATGTGTTGTGATTTAGATCGTTTCGGTCTAAAACAGCTTGTTTCGTTGTATTAAGCAAGAATACATGCTTTTCGCGCAGTTATAAGAGAAAAAGTTTTGACGCGTATCAGAGGAACACTTGTAAAACCGATGTGTTGTGATTTAGCTCGTTTCGGTCTAAAACAGCTTGTTTCGCTGTATTAAGCAAGAATACATGCTTTTCGCGCAGTTATAAGAGAAAATGTTTTGACGCGTGTCACAGGGACACTTGTAAAACCGATGTGTTCAGATGTACCTCGTTTCGGTCTAAAACAACTTGTTTCGTTGTATTAAGCACGAATACATGCTTTTCGCGCAGTTATAAGAGAAAAAGTTTAGACGCGTATCAGAGGAACACTTGTAAAACCGATGTGTTGTGATTTAGCTCGTTTCGGTCTAAAACAGCTTGTTTCGCTGTATTAAGCAAGAATACATGCTTTTCGCGCAGTTATAAGAGAAAAAGTTTTGACGCGTATCACAGGGACACTTGTAAAACCGATGTGCTCAAATTTAGCTCGTTTCGGTCTAAAACAACTTGTTTCGTTGTATTAAGCACGAATACATGCTTTTCGCGCAGTTATAAGAGAAAAAAGTTTTGACGCGTATCAGAGGAAGACTTGTAAAACCGATGTGTTGTGATTTAGCTAGTTTTGGTCTAAAACAGCTTGTTTCGTTGTATTAAGCACGAATACATGCTTTTCGCGCAGTTATGAGAAAAAGTTTAGACGCGTATCAGAGGAACACTAGTAAAACCGATGTGTTGTGATTTAGCTCGTTTCGGTCTAAAACAGCTTGTTTCGCTGTATTAAGCAAGAATACATGCTTTTCGCGCAGTTAAAAGAGAAAAGGTTGTGACGCGTGTCACAGGGACACTAGTAAAACCGATGTGTTCAGATTTAGCTCGTTTCGGTCTAAAACAGCATGTTTCGTTGTATTAGGCACGAATACATGCTTTTCGCGCAGGTATAAGAGAAAAAGTTTTGACGCGTGTCACAAGGACACTTGTAAAACCGATGTGTTCAGATTTAGCTCGTTTCGGTCTAAAACAGCTTGTTTCGCTGTATTAAGCAAGAATACGTGCTTTTCGCGCAGTTACAAGAGAAAAAGTTTTGACGCGTGTCACAGGGACACTTGTAAAACCGATGTGTTCAGATCTAGCTCGTTTTGGTATAAAACAGCTTGTTTCGTTGTATTAGGCACGAATACATGCTTTTCGCGCAGTTATAAGAGAAAAAGTTTAGACGCGTATCAGAGGAAGACTTGTAAAACCGATGTGTTGTGATTTAGCTCGTTTTGGTCTAAAACAGCTTGTTTCGTTGTATTAAGCAAGAATACATGCTTTTCGCGCTGTTATAAGAAAAAAAGTTTTGACGCGTATCAGAGGAACACTTGTAAAACCGATGTGTTGTGATTTAGCTCGTTTCGGTCTAAAACAGCTCGTTTCGCTGTAGTAAGCAAGAATACATGCTTTTCGCGCAGTTATAAGACAAAAAGTTTTGACGCGTGTCACAGGGACACTTGTAAAACCGATGTGTTCAGATTTAGCTCGTTTCGGTCTAAAACAGCTTGTTTCGTCGTATTAAGCACGAATACATGCTTTTCGCGCAGTTATAAGAGAAAAAGTTTAGACGCGTATCAGAGGAACACTTGTAAAACCGATGTGTTGCGATTTAGCTCGTTTCGGTCTAAAACAGCTTGTTTCGCTGTATTAAGCAAGAATACATGCTTTTCGCACAGTTATAAGAGAAAAAGTTTTGACGCGTGTCACAGGGACACTTGAAAACCGATGTGTTGTGATTTAGCTCGTTTCGGTCTAAAACAGCTTGTTTCTTTGTATTAGGCAAGAATACATGCTTTTCGCGCAGTTATAAGACAAAAAGTTTTGACGCGTATCAGAGGAACACTTGTAAAACCGATGTGTTGTGATTTAGCTCGTTTCGGTCTAAAACAGCTTGTTTCGCTGTATTAAGCAAGAATACATGCTTTTCGCGCAGTTATAAGCGAAAAAGTTTTGACGCGTGTCACAGGGACACTTGTAAAACCGATGTGTTCAAATTTAGCTCGTTTCGGTCTAAAACAACTTGTTTCGTTGTATTAAGCACGAATACATGCTTTTCGCGCAGTTATAAGAGAAAAAAGTTTTAACGCGTATCAGAGGAAGACTTGTAAAACCGATGTGTTGTGATTTAGCTCGTTTTGATCTAAAACAGCTTGTTTCGCAGTATTAAGCAAGAATACGTGATTTTCGCGTAGTTATAAGAGAAAAAGTTTAGACGCGTATTAGAGGAACACTTGTAAAACCGATGTGTTGTGATTTAGCTCGTTTCGGTCTAAAACAGCTTGTTTCGTTGTTTAAGCAAGTTGTGACGCGTATCAGAGGAACACTTGTAAAGCCGATTTGTTGTGATTTAGCTCGTTTCGGTCTAAAACAGCTTGTTTCGCTGTATTAGGCAGGAATACATGCTTTTCGCGCAGTTATAAGAGAAAAAGTTTTAAAGGCATGTCACAGGGACACTTGTAAAACCGATGTGTTCAGATTTACCACGTTTCGGTCTAAAACAGCTTGTTTCGTTAGACTAAGCACGAATACATGCTTTTCGCGCAGTTATAAGAGAAAAAAGTTTTGACGCGTATCAGAGGAACACTTGTAAAACCGATGTGTTGTGATTTAGCTCGTTTCGGTCTAAAACAGCTTGTTTCGTTGTATTAAGCAAGAATACATGCTTTTCGCGCAGTTATAAGAGAAAAAGTTTTGACGCGTGTCACAGGGACACTTGTAAAACCGATGTGTTCAGATTTACCTCGTTTCGGTCTAAAACAGCTTGTTTCGTTGTATTAAGCACGAATACATGCTTTTCGCGCAGTTATAAGAGAAAAAGTTTAGACGCGTATCAGAGGAACACTTGTAAAACCGATGTGTTGTGATTTAGATCGTTTCGGTCTAAAACAGCTTGTTTCGTTGTATTAAGCAAGAATACATGCTTTTCGCGCAGTTATAAGAGAAAAAGTTTTGACGCGTATCAGAGGAACACTTGTAAAACCGATGTGTTGTGATTTAGCTCGTTTCGGTCTAAAACAGCTTGTTTCGCTGTATTAAGCAAGAATACATGCTTTTCGCGCAGTTATAAGAGAAAAAGTTTTGACGCGTGTCACAGGGACACTTGTAAAACCGATGTGTTCAGATGTACCTCGTTTCGGTCTAAAACAACTTGTTTCGTTGTATTAAGCACGAATACATGCTTTTCGCGCAGTTATAAGAGAAAAAGTTTAGACGCGTATCAGAGGAACACTTGTAAAACCGATGTGTTGTGATTTAGCTCGTTTCGGTCTAAAACAGCTTGTTTCGCTGTATTAAGCAAGAATACATGCTTTTCGCGCAGTTATAAGAGAAAAAGTTTTGACGCGTATCACAGGGACACTTGTAAAACCGATGTGTTCAAATTTAGCTCGTTTCGGTCTAAAACAACTTGTTTCGTTGTATTAAGCACGAATACATGCTTTTCGCGCAGTTATAAGAGAAAAAAGTTTTGACGCGTATCAGAGGAAGACTTGTAAAACCGATGTGTTGTGATTTAGCTAGTTTTGGTCTAAAACAGCTTGTTTCGTTGTATTAAGCACGAATACATGCTTTTCGCGCAGTTATGAGAAAAAGTTTAGACGCGTATCAGAGGAACACTAGTAAAACCGATGTGTTGTGATTTAGCTCGTTTCTGTCTAAAACAGCTTGTTTCGTTGTATTAATCAAGAATACATGCTTTTCGCGCAGTTATAAGAGAAAAAGTTTTGACGCGTATCAGAGGAACACTTGTAAAACCGATGTGTTGTGATTTAGCTCGTTTCGGTCTAAAACAGCTTGTTTCGCTGTATTAAGCAAGAATACATGCTTTTCGCGCAGTGATTAGAGAAAAAGTTTTGACGACTATCCCGTGGAATAATTGTAATACCGATGTGTTGTGATTTGGCTCGTTTCGGTCTAAAACAGCTTGTTTCGTTGTATTAAGCAAGAATACATTCTTTTCGCGCAGTTATCAGAGAAAAAGTTTTGACGCGTATCAGAGGAACACTTGTAAAACCAATGTGTTCAGATTTACCTCGTTTCGGTCTAAAACAGCTTGTTTCGTTGAACTAAGCACGAATACATGCTTTTCGCGCAGTTATAAGAGAAAAAAGTTTTGACGCGTATCAGAGAAACACTTGTAAAACCGATGTGTTGTGATTTAGCTCGTTTCGGTCTAAAACAGCTTGTTTCGTTGTATTAAGCAAGAATACATGCTTTTCGCGCAGTTATAAGAGAAAAAGTTTAGACGCTTATCAGAGGAACACTTGTAAAACCGATGTGTTGTGATTTAGCTCGTTTTGGTCTAAAACAGCTTGTTTCGCTGTAATAAGCAAGAATACATGCTTTTCGCGCAGTTATTAGCGAAAAAGTTTTGACGAGTATCACGTGGAACAATTGTAATACCGATGTGTTGTGATTTGGCTCGTTTCGGTCTAAAACAGCTTGTTTCGTTGTATTAAGCAAGAATACATTCTTTTCGCGCAGTTATCAGAGAAAAAGTTTTGACGCGTATCAGAGGAACACTTGTAAAACCAATGTGTTGTGATTTAGCTCGTTTCGGTCTAAAACAGCTTGTTTCGCTGTATTAAGCAAGAATACATGCTTTTCGTGCAGTTATAAGAGAAAAAGTTTTGACGCTTGTCACAGGGACACTTGTAAAACCGATGTGTTCAGATTTAGCTCGTTTCGGTCTAAAACAGCTTGTTTCGTTGTATTAAGCACGAATACATGCTTTTCGCGCAGTTATAAGAGAAAAAGTTGTGACGCGTGTCACAGGGACACTTGTAAAACCGATGTGTTCAGATTTAGCTCGTTTCGGTCTAAAACAGCTTGTTTCGTTGTATTAAGCAAGAATACATGCTTTTCGCGCAGTTATAAGATAAAAAGATTTGACGCGTATCAGAGGAACACTTGTAAAGCCGATGTGTTGTGATTTAGCTCCTTTCGGTCTAAAACAGCTTGTTTCGCTGTATTAAGCAGGAATACATGCTTTTCGCGCAGTTATAAGATAAAAAGTTTTGACGCGTGTCACAGGGACACGTGTAAAACCGACGTGTTCAGATTTAGCTCGTTTCGGTCTAAAACAACTTGATTCGTTGTATTAAGCACGAATACATGCTTTTCGCGCAGTTATAAGAGAAAACGTTTTGACGAGTATCACGTGGATACTTGTAAAACCGATGCGTTCAGATACAGCTCGTTTCGGTCTAAAACAGCTTGTTTCGTTTTATTAAGCACGAATACATGCTTTTCGCGCAGTTATAAGAGAAAAAGATTTGACGCGTATCAGAGGAACACTTGTAAAACCGATGTGTTGTGATTTAGCTCGTTTCGGTCTAAAACAGCTTGTTTCGCTGTATTAAGCAAGAATACGTGCTTTTCGCGCAGTTATAAGAGAAAAAGTTTTGACGCGTGTCACAGGGACACGTGTAAAACCGATGTGTTCAGATATAGCTCGTTTTGGTATAAAACAGCTTGTTTCGTTGTTTTAAGCACGAATACATGCTTTTCGCGCAGTTATAGAAGAAAAACTTTTGACGCGTAATAGAGAGACACTGATAAATCCGATGTGTTCAGATTTAGCTAATCTCGGTCTAAAACAGCTTGTTTCGTTGTATTAAGCACGAATACATGCTTTTCGCGCAGTTATAAGAGAAAAAGTTTTCACGCGTATCAGAGGAACACTTGTAAAACCGATGTGTTGTGATTTAGCTCGTTTCGGACTAAAACAGCTTGTTTCGTTGTATTAAGCACGAATACATGCTTTTCGCGCAGTTATAAGAGAAAAAGTTTTAAAGGCGTGTCACAGGGACACTTGTAAAACCGACGTGTTCAGATTTAGCTCGTTTCGGTCTAAAACAGCTTGATTCGTTGTATTAGGCACGAATACATGCTTTTCGCGCAGTTATAAGAGAAAAAGTTTTGACGAGTATCACGTGGATACTTGTAAAACCGATGCGTTCAGATACAGCTCGTTTCGGTCTAAAACAGCTTGTTTCGTTTTATTAAGCACAAATACATGCTTCTCGCGCAGTTATAAGAGAAAAAGTTTTGACGCGTATCAGAGGAACACTTGTAAAACCGATGTGTTGTGATTTACCTCGTTTCGGTCTAAAACAGCTTGTTTCCCTGTATTAAACAAGAATACATGCTTTTCGCGCAGTTATAAGAGAAAAAGTTGTGACACGTGTCACAGGAACACTTGTAAAACCGGTGTTCAGATTTAGCTCGTTTCGGTCTAAAACAGCTTGTTTCGTTGTATTAAGCACGAATACATGCTTTTCGCGCAGGTATAAGAGAAAAAGTTTTGACGCGTGTCACAGGGACACTTGTAAAACCGATGTGTTCAGATTTAGCTCGTTTCGGTCTAAAACAGCTTGTTTCGCTGTATTAAGCACGAATACATAGCTTTCGCGCAGTGATAAGAGAAAAAGTTTTAAAGGCGTGTCACAGGGACACTTGTAAAACCGACGTGTTCAGATTTAGCTCGTTTCGGTCTTAAACAGCTTGATTCGTTGTATTAAGCACGAATACATGCTTTTCGCGCAGTTATAAGAGAAAAAGTTTTGACGAGTATCACGTGGATACTTGTAAAACCGATGCGTTCAGATACAGCTCGTTTCGGTCTAAAACAGCTTGTTTCGTTTTATTAAGCACGAATACATGCTTTTCGCGCAGTTATAACAGAAAAAGTTTTGACGCGTATCAGAGGAACACTTGTAAAACCGATGTGTTGTGATTTACCTCGTTTCGGTCTAAAACAGCTTGTTTCGCTGTATTAAGCAAGAATACATGCTTTTCGCGCAGTTATAAGAGAAAAAGTTGTGACGCGTGTCACAGGAACACTTGTAAAACCGGTGTTCAGATTTAGCTCGTTTCGGTCTAAAACAGCTTGTTTCGTTGTATTAAGCACGAATACATGCTTTTCGCGCAGGTATAAGAGAAAAAGTTTTAAAGGCATGTCACAGGGACACTTGTAAAACCGATGTGTTCAGATTTACCTCGTTTCGGTCTAAAACAGCTTGTTTCGCTGTATTAAGCAAAAATACATGCTTTTCGCGCAGTTATAAGAGAAAAAGTTTTGACGCGTGTCACAGGGACACTTGTAAAACCGATGTGTTCAGATTTAGCTCGTTTCGGTCTAAAAAAACTTGTTTCGTTGTATTAAGCACGAATACATGCTTTTCGCGCAGTTATAAGAGAAAAAAGTTTTGACGCGTATCAGAGGAACACTTGTAAAACCGATGTGTTGTGATTTAGCTCGTTTCGGTCTAAAACAGCTTGTTTCGCTGTATTAGGCAAGAATACATGCTTTTCGTGCAGTTATAAGAGAAAAAGTTTTGAGGCGTATCAGAGGAACACTTGTAAAACCGATGTGTTGTGATTTAGCTCGTTTCGGTCTAAAACAGCTTGTTTCGTTGTATTAAGCAAGAATACATGCTTTTCGCGCAGTTATAGGAGAAAAAGTTTTGACGCGTATCAGAGGAACACTTGTAATACCGATGTGTTGTGATTTGTCTCGTTTCGGTCTAAAACAGCTTGTTTCGTTGAACTAAGCACGAATACATGCTTTTCGCGCAGTTATAAGAGAAAAAAAGTTTTGACGCGTATCAGAGTAACACTTGTAAAACCGATGTGTTGTGATTTAGCTCGTTTCGGTCTAAAACAGCTTGTTTCGCTGTATTAGGCAAGAATACATGCTTTTCGTGCAGTTATAAGAGAAAAAGTTTTGAGGCGTATCAGAGGAACACTGGTAAAACCGATGTGTTGTGATTTAGCTCGTTTTGTTCTAAAACAGCTTGTTTCGCTGTATTAAGCAAGAATACGTACTTTTCGCGCAGTTATAAGAGAAAAAGTTTTGACGCGTGTCACAGGGACACTTCTAAAACCGATGTGTTCAGATCTAGCTCGTTTTGGTGTAAAACAGCTTGTTTCGTGGTATTAAGCACGAATACATGCTTTTCGCGCAGTTATAAGAGAAAAAGTTTAGACGCGTATCAGAGGAACACTTTTAAATCCGATGTGTTGTGATTTAGCTCGTTTCGGTCTAAAACAGCTTGTTTCGTTGTATTAAGCAAGAATACATGCTTTTCGCGCAGTTATAAGAGAAAAAGTTTTGACGCGTATCAGAGGAACACCTGTAAAACCGATGTGTTGTGATTTAGCTCGTTTCGGTCTAAAACAGCTTGTTTCGCTGTATTAAGCAAGAATACATGCTTTTCGCGCAGTTATTAGAGAAAATGTTTTGACGAGTATCACGTGGAACACTTGTAATACCGATGTGTTGTGATTTGTCTCGTTTCGGTCTAAAACAGCTTGTTTCGTTGAACTAAGCACGAATACATGCTTTTCGCGCAGTTATAAGAGAAAAAAGTTTTGACGCGTATCAGAGTAACACTTGTAAAACCGATGTGTTGTGATTTAGCTCGTTTCGGTCTAAAACAGCTTGTTTCGCTGTATTAAGCAAGAATACATGCTTTTCGTGCAGTTATAAGAGAAAAAGTTTTGACGCGTGTCACAGGGACACTTGTAAAACCGATGTGTTCAGATTTAGCTCGTTTCGGTCTAAAACAGCTTGTTTCGTTGTATTAAGCACGAATACATGCTTTTCGCGCAGTTATAAGATAAAAAGATTTGACGCGTATCAGAGGAACACTTGTAAAGCCGATGTGTTGTGATTTAGCTCCTTTCGGTCTAAAACAGCTTGTTTCGCTGTATTAAGCAGGAATACATGCTTTTCGCGCAGTTATAAGAGAAAAAGTTTTAAAGGCCTGTCACAGGGACACTTGTAAAACCGATGTGTTCAGATTTACCCCGTTTCGGTCTAAAACAGCTTGTTTCGTTAGACTAAGCACGAATACATGCTTTTCGCGCAGTTATAAGAGAAAAAAGTTTTGACGCGTATCAGAGGAACACTTGTAAAACCGATGTGTTGTGATTTAGCTCGTTTCGGTCTAAAACAGCTTTTTTCGCTGTATTAAGCAAGAATACGTGCTTTTCGCGCAGTTATAAGATAAAAAGTTTTGACGCGTGTCACAGGGACACGTGTAAAACCGACGTGTTCAGATTTAGCTCGTTTCGGTCTAAAACAACTTGATTCGTTGTATTAAGCACGAATACATGCTTTTCGCGCAGTTATAAGAGAAAACGTTTTGACGAGTATCACGTGGATACTTGTAAAACCGATGCGTTCAGATACAGCTCGTTTCGGTCTAAAACAGCTTGTTTCGTTTTATTAAGCACGAATACATGCTTTTCGCGCAGTTATAAGAGAAAAAGTTTTGACGCGTGTCACAGGGACACTTGTAAAACCGATGTGTTGTGATTTAGCTCGTTTCGGTCTAAAACAGCTTGTTTCGTTGTATTAAGCAAGAATACATGCTTTTCGCGCAGTTATAAGAGAAAAAGTTTTGACGCGCCTCAGAGGAACACTTGTAAAACCGATGTGATGTGATTTAGCTCGTTTCGGTCTAAAACAGCTTGTTTCGCTGTATTAAGCAAAAATACATGCTTTTCGCGCAGTTATAAGAGAAAAAGTTTTGACGCGTGTCACAGGGACTCTTGTAAAACCGATGTGTTCAGATTTAGCTCGTTTCGGTCTAAAACAACTTGTTTCGTTGTATTAAGCACGAATACATGCTTTTCGCGCAGTTATAAGAGAAAAAAGTTTTGACGCGTATCAGAGGAACACTTGTAAAACCGATGTGTTGTGATTTAGCTCGTTTTGTTCTAAAACAGCTTGTTTCGCTGTATTAAGCAAGAATACGTACTTTTCGCGCAGTTATAAGAGAAAAAGTTTTGACGCGTGTCACAGGGACACTTGTAAAACCGATGTGTTCAGATCTAGCTCGTTTTGGTGTAAAACAGCTTGTTTCGTTGTATTAAGCACGAATACATGCTTTTCGCGCCGTTATAAGAGAAAAAGTTTAGACGCGTATCAGACGAACACTTGTAAAACCGATGTGTTGTGATTTAGCTCGTTTTGGTTTTAAACAGCTTGTTTCGTTATATTAAGCAAGAATACATGCTTTTCGCGCAGTTATAAGAGAAAAAGTTTTGACGCGTATCAGAGGAACACTTGTAAAACCGATGTGTTGTGATTTAGCTCGTTTCGGTCTAAAACAGCTTGTTTCGCTGTACTAAGCAAGAATACATGCTTTTCGCGCAGTTATTAGAGAAAAAGTTTTGACGAGTATCACGTGGAACACTTGTAATACCGATGTGTTGTGATTTGTCTCGTTTCGGTCTAAAACAGCTTGTTTCGTTGAACTAAGCAGGAATACATGCTTTTCGCGCAGTTATAAGAGAAAAAAGTTTTGACGCGTATCAGAGTAACACTTGTAAAACCGATGTGTTGTGATTTAGCTCGTTTCGGTCTAAAACAGCTTGTTCCGCTGTATTAAGCAAGAATACATGCTTTTCGTGCAGTTATAAGAGAAAAAGTTTTGACGCTTGTCACAGGGACACTTGTAAAACCGATGTGTTCAGATTTAGCTCGTTTCGGTCTAAAACAGCTTGTTTCGTTGTATTAAGCACGAATACATGCTTTTCGCGCAGTTATAAGAGAAAAAGTTGTGACGCGTGTCACAGGGACACTTGTAAAACCGATGTGTTCAGATTTAGCTCGTTTCGGTCTAAAACAGCTTGTTTCGTTGTATTAAGCAAGAATACATGCTTTTCGCGCAGTTATAAGATAAAAAGATTTGACGAGTATCAGAGGAACACTTTTAAAACTGATGTGTTGTGATTTACCTCGTTTCGGTCTAAAACAGCTTGTTTCGCTGTATTAAGCAAGAATACGTGCTTTTCGCGCCGTTATAAGATAAAAAGTTTTGACGCGTGTCACAGGGACACGTGTAAAACCGACGTGTTCAGATTTAGCTCGTTTCGGTCTAAAACAACTTGATTCGTTGTATTAAGCACGAATACATGCTTTTCGCGCAGTTATAAGAGAAAACGTTTTGACGAGTATCACGTGGATACTTGTAAAACCGATGCGTTCAGATACAGCTCGTTTCGGTCTAAAACAGCTTGTTTCGTTTTATTAAGCACGAATACATGCTTTTCGCGCAGTTCTAAGAGAATAAGATTTGACGCGTATCAGAGGAACACTTGTAAAACCGATGTGTTGTGATTTAGCTCGTTTCGGTCTAAAACAGCTTGATTCGCTGTATTAAGCAAGAATACGTGCTTTTCGCGCAGTTATAAGAGAAAAAGTTTTGACGCGTGTCACAGGGACACGTGTAAAACCGATGTGTTCAGATATAGCTCGTTTTGGTATAAAACAGCTTGTTTCGTTGTTTTAAGCACGAATACATGCTTTTCGCGCAGTTATAGAAGAAAAACTTTTGACGCGTAATAGAGAGACACTGATAAATCCGATGTGTTCAGATTTAGCTAATCTCGGTCTAAAACAGCTTGTTTCGTTGTATTAAGCACGAATACATGCTTTTCGCGCAGTTATAAGAGAAAAAGTTTTCACGCGTATCAGAGGAACACTTGTAAAACCGATGTGTTGTGATTTAGCTCGTTTCGGACTAAAACAGCTTGTTTCGTTGTATTAAGCACGAATACATGCTTTTCGCGCAGTTATAAGAGAAAAAGTTTTAAAGGCGTGTCACAGGGACACTTGTAAAACCGACGTGTTCAGATTTA
The DNA here is from genome assembly GCF_052857255.1 of Amblyomma americanum. Classification (NCBI taxonomy): domain Eukaryota; kingdom Metazoa; phylum Arthropoda; class Arachnida; order Ixodida; family Ixodidae; genus Amblyomma; species Amblyomma americanum. The sequence goes on along the minus strand of NW_027526676.1, from coordinate 13,411 downwards.
GCTCGTTTCGGTCTAAAACAGCTTGATTCGTTGTATTAGGCACGAATACATGCTTTTCGCGCAGTTATAAGAGAAAAAGTTTTGACGAGTATCACGTGGATACTTGTAAAACCGATGCGTTCAAATACAGCTCGTTTCGGTCTAAAACAGCTTGTTTCGTTTTATTAAGCACAAATACATGCTTCTCGCGCAGTTATAAGAGAAAAAGTTTTGACGCGTATCAGAGGAACACTTGTAAAACCGATGTGTTGTGATTTACCTCGTTTCGGTCTAAAACAGCTTGTTTCCCTGTATTAAACAAGAATACATGCTTTTCGCGCAGTTATAAGAGAAAAAGTTGTGACACGTGTCACAGGAACACTTGTAAAACCGGTGTTCAGATTTAGCTCGTTTCGGTCTAAAACAGCTTGTTTCGTTGTATTAAGCACGAATACATGCTTTTCGCGCAGGTATAAGAGAAAAAGTTTTGACGCGTGTCACAGGGACACTTGTAAAACCGATGTGTTCAGATTTAGCTCGTTTCGGTCTAAAACAGCTTGTTTCGCTGTATTAAGCACGAATACATAGTTTTCGCGCAGTGATAAGAGAAAAAGTTTTAAAGGCGTGTCACAGGGACACTTGTAAAACCGACGTGTTCAGATTTAGCTCGTTTCGGTCTAAAACAGCTTGATTCGTTGTATTAAGCACGAATACATGCTTTTCGCGCAGTTATAAGAGAAAAAGTTTTGACGAGTATCACGTGGATACTTGTAAAACCGATGCGTTCAGATACAGCTCGTTTCGGTCTAAAACAGCTTGTTTCGTTTTATTAAGCACGAATACATGCTTTTCCCGCAGTTATAACAGAAAAAGTTTTGACGCGTATCAGAGGAACACTTGTAAAACCGATGTGTTGTGATTTACCTCGTTTCGGTCTAAAACAGCTTGTTTCGCTGTATTAAGCAAGAATACATGCTTTTCGCGCAGTTATAAGAGAAAAAGTTGTGACGCGTGTCACAGAAACACTTGTAAAACCGGTGTTCAGATTTAGCTCGTTTCGGTCTAAAACAGCTTGTTTCGTTGTATTAAGCACGAATACATGCTTTTCGCGCAGGTATAAGAGAAAAAGTTTTAAAGGCATGTCACAGGGACACTTGTAAAACCGATGTGTTCAGATTTACCTCGTTTCGGTCTAAAACAGCTTGTTTCGCTGTATTAAGCAAAAATACATGCTTTTCGCGCAGTTATAAGAGAAAAAGTTTTGACGCGTGTCACAGGGACACTTGTAAAACCGATGTGTTCAGATTTAGCTCGTTTCGGTTTAAAAAAACTTGTTTCGTTGTATTAAGCACGAATACATGCTTTTCGCGCAGTTATAAGAGAAAAAAGTTTTGACGCGTATCAGAGGAACACTTCTAAAACCGATGTTTTGTGATTTAGCTCGTTTTGTTCTAAAACAGCTTGTTTCGCTGTATTAAGCAAGAATACGTACTTTTCGCGCAGTTATAAGAGAAAAAGTTTTGACGCGTGTCACAGGGACACTTCTAAAACCGATGTGTTCAGATCTAGCTCGTTTTGGTGTAAAACAGCTTGTTTCGTGGTATTAAGCACGAATACATGCTTTTCGCGCAGTTATAAGAGAAAAAGTTTAGACGCGTATCAGAGGAACACTTGTAAAACCGATGTGTTGTGATTTAGCTCGTTTCGGTCTAAAACAGCTTGTTTCGTTGTATTAAGCAAGAATACATGCTTTTCGCGCAGTTATAAGAGAAAAAGTTGTGACACGTGTCACAGGAACACTTGTAAAACCGGTGTTCAGATTTAGCTCGTTTCGGTCTAAAACAGCTTGTTTCGTTGTATTAAGCACGAATACATGCTTTTCGCGCAGGTATAAGAGAAAAAGTTTTGACGCGTGTCACAGGGACACTTGTAAAACCGATGTGTTCAGATTTAGCTCGTTTCGGTCTAAAACAGCTTGTTTCGCTGTATTAAGCACGAATACATAGTTTTCGCGCAGTGATAAGAGAAAAAGTTTTAAAGGCGTGTCACAGGGACACTTGTAAAACCGACGTGTTCAGATTTAGCTCGTTTCGGTCTAAAACAGCTTGTTTCGCTGTATTAAGCAAGAATACATGCTTTTCGCGCAGTTATTAGAGAAAATGTTTTGACGAGTATCACGTGGAACACTTGTAATACCGATGTGTTGTGATTTGTCTCGTTTCGGTCTAAAACAGCTTGTTTCGTTGAACTAAGCACGAATACATGCTTTTCGCGCAGTTATAAGAGAAAAAAGTTTTGACGCGTATCAGAGTAACACTTGTAAAACCGATGTGTTGTGATTTAGCTCGTTTCGGTCTAAAACAGCTTGTTTCGCTGTATTAAGCAAGAATACATGCTTTTCGTGCAGTTATAAGAGAAAAAGTTTTGACGCGTGTCACAGGGACACTTGTAAAACCGATGTGTTCAGATTTAGCTCGTTTCGGTCTAAAACAGCTTGTTTCGTTGTATTAAGCACGAATACATGCTTTTCGCGCAGTTATAAGAGAAAAAGTTTAGACGCGTATCAGAGGAACACTTGTAAAACCGATGTGTTGTGATTTAGCTCGTTTCGGTCTAAAACAGCTTGTTTCGTTGTATTAAGCAAGAATACATGCTTTTCGCGCAGTTATAAGATAAAAAGATTTGACGCGTATCAGAGGAACACTTGTAAAGCCGATGTGTTGTGATTTAGCTCCTTTCGGTCTAAAACAGCTTGCTTCGCTGTATTAAACAGGAATACATGCTTTTCGCGCAGTTATAAGAGAAAAAGTTTTAAAGGCCTGTCACAGGGACACTTGTAAAACCGATGTGTTCAGATTTACCCCGTTTCGGTCTAAAACAGCTTGTTTCGTTAGACTAAGCACGAATACATGCTTTTCGCGCAGTTATAAGAGAAAAAAGTTTTGACGCGTATCAGAGGAACACTTGTAAAACCGATGTGTTGTGATTTAGCTCGTTTCGGTCTAAAACAGCTTGTTTCGCTGTATTAAGCAAGAATACGTGCTTTTCGCGCAGGTATAAGATAAAAAGTTTTGACGCGTGTCACAGGGACACGTGTAAAACCGACGTGTTCAGATTTAGCTCGTTTCGGTCTAAAACAACTTGATTCGTTGTATTAAGCACGAATACATGCTTTTCGCGCAGTTATAAGAGAAAACGTTTTGACGAGTATCACTTGGATACTTGTAAAACCGATGCGTTCAGATACAGCTCGTTTCGGTCTAAAACAGCTTGTTTCGTTTTATTAAGCACGAATACATGCTTTTCGCGCAGTTATAAGAGAAAAAGTTTTGACGCGTGTCACAGGGACACTTGTAAAACCGATGTGTTGTGATTTAGCTCGTTTCGGTCTAAAACAGCTTGTTTCGTTGTATTAAGCAAGAATACATGCTTTTCGCGCAGTTATAAGAGAAAAAGTTTTGACGCGTGTCACAGGGACACTTGTAAAACCGATGTGTTCAGATCTAGCTCGTTTTGGTGTAAAACAGCTTGTTTCTTTGTATTAAGCACGAATATATTTCGCGCAGTTATAAGAGAAAAAGTTTAGACGCGTATCAGAGGAACACTTGTAAAACCGATGTGTTGTGATTTAGCTCGTTTCGGTCTAAAACAGCTTGTTTCGTTGTATTAAGCAAGAATACATGCTTTTCGCGCAGTTATAAGAGAAAAAGTTTTGACGCGTATCAGAGGAACACTTGTAAAACCGATGTGTTGTGATTTAGCTCGTTTCGGTCTAAAACAGCTTGTTTCGCTGTACTAAGCAAGAATACATGCTTTTCGCGCAGTTATTAGAGAAAAAGTTTTGACGAGTATAACGTGGAACACTTGTAATACCGATGTGTTGTGATTTGTCTCGTTTCGGTCTAAAACAGCTTGTTTCGTTGAACTAAGCACGAATACATGCTTTTCGCGCAGTTATAAGAGAAAAAAGTTTAGACGCGTATCAGAGGAACACTTGTAAAACCGATGTGTTGTGATTTAGCTCGTTTCGGTCTAAAACAGCTTGTTTCGTTGTATTAAGCAAGAATACATGCTTTTCGCGCAGTTATAAGATAAAAAGATTTGACGCGTATCAGAGGAACACTTGTAAAGCCGATGTGTTGTGATTTAGCTCCTTTCGGTCTAAAACAGCTTGTTTCGCTGTATTAAGCAGGAATACATGCTTTTCGCGCAGTTATAAGAGAAAAAGTTTTAAAGGCCTGTCACAGGGACACTTGTAAAACCGATGTGTTCAGATTTACCTTGTTTCGGTCTAAAACAGCTTGTTTCGTTAGACTAAGCACGAATACATGCTTTTCGCGCAGTTATAAGAGAAAAAAGTTTTGACGCGTATCAGAGGAACACTTGTAAAACCGATGTGTTGTGATTTAGCTCGTTTCGGTCTAAAACAGCTTGTTTCGCTGTATTAAGCAAGAATACGTGCTTTTCGCGCAGTTATAAGATAAAAAGTTTTGACGCGTGTCACAGGGACACGTGTAAAACCGATGCGTTCAGATACAGCTCGTTTCGGTCTAAAACAGCTTGTTTCGTTTTATTAAGCAAGAATACATGCTTTTCGCGCAGTTATAAGAGAAAACGTTTTGACGAGTATCACGTGGATACTTGTAAAACCGATGCGTTCAGATACAGCTCGTTTCGGTCTAAAACAGCTTGTTTCGTTTTATTAAGCAAGAATACATGCTTTTCGCGCAGTTATAAGAGAAAAAGTTTTGACGCGTGTCACAGGGACACTTGTAAAACCGATGTGTTGTGATTTAGCTCGTTTCGGTCTAAAACAGCTTGTTTCGTTGTATTAAGCAAGAATACATGCTTTTCGCGCAGTTATAAGAGAAAAAGTTTTGACGCGCCTCAGAGGAACACTTGTAAAACCGATGTGATGTGATTTAGCTTGTTTCGGTCTAAAACAGCTTGTTTCGTTGTATTAAGCAAAAAATACATGCTTTTCGCGCAGTTATAAGAGAAAAAGTTTTGACGCGTGTCACAGGGACACTTGTAAAACCGATGTGTTCAGATTTAGCTCGTTTCGGTCTAAAACAACTTGTTTCGTTGTATTAGGCACGAATACATGCTTTTCGCGCAGTTATAAGAGAAAAAAGTTTTGACGCGTATCAGAGGAACACTTGTAAAACCGATGTGTTGTGATTTAGCTCGTTTTGTTCTAAAACAGCTTGTTTCGCTGTATTAAGCAAGAATACGTACTTTTCGCGCAGTTATAAGAGAAAAAGTTTTGACGCGTGTCACAGGGACACTTGTAAAACCGATGTGTTCAGATCTAGCTCGTTTTGGTGTAAAACAGCTTGTTTCGTTGTAATAAGCACGAATACATGCTTTTCGCGCAGTTATAAGAGAAAAAGTTTAGACGCGTATCAGAGGAACACTTGTAAAACCGATGTGTTGTGATTTAGCTCGTTTTGGTTTTAAACAGCTTGTTTCGTTGTATTAAGCAAGAATACATGCTTTTCGCGCAGTTATAAGAGAAAAAGTTTTGACGCTTATCAGAGGAACACTTGTAAAACCGATGTGTTGTGATTTAGCTCGTTTCGGTCTAAAACAGCTTGTTTCGCTGTACTAAGCAAGAATACATGCTTTTCGCGCAGTTATTAGAGAAAAAGTTTTGACGAGTATCACGTGGAACACTTGTAATACCGATGTGTTGTGATTTGTCTCGTTTCGGTCTAAAACAGCTTGTTTCGTTGAACTAAGCACGAATACATGCTTTTCGCGCAGTTATAAGAGAAAAAAGTTTTGACGCGTATCAGAGTAACACTTGTAAAACCGATGTGTTGTGATTTAGCTCGTTTCGGTCTAAAACAGCTTGTTTCGCTGTATTAAGCAAGAATACATGCTTTTCGCGCAGTTATAAGAGAAAAAGTTTTGACGCTTGTCACAGGGACACTTGTAAAACCGATGTGTTCAGATTTAGCTCGTTTCGGTCTAAAACCGCTTGTTTCGTTGTATTAAGCACGAATACATGCTTTTCGCGCAGTTATAAGAGAAAAAGTTGTGACGCGTGTCACAGGGACACTTGTAAAACCGGTGTTCAGATTTAGCTCGTTTCGGTCTAAAACAGCTTGTTTCGTTGTATTAAGCAAGAATACATGCTTTTCGCGCAGTTATAAGATAAAAAGATTTGACGAGTATCAGAGGAACACTTTTAAAACCGATGTGTTGTGATTTACCTCGTTTCGGTCTAAAACAGCTTGTTTCGCTGTATTAAGCAAGAATACGTGCTTTTCGCGCCGTTATAAGATAAAAAGTTTTGACGCGTGTCACAGGGACACGTGTAAAACCGACGTGTTCAGATTTAGCTCGTTTCGGTCTAAAACAACTTGATTCGTTGTATTAAGCACGAATACATGCTTTTCGCGCAGTTATAAGAGAAAACGTTTTGACGAGTATCACGTGGATACCTTAAAACCGATGCGTTCAGATACAGCTCGTTTCGGTCTAAAACAGCTTGTTTCGTTTTATTAAGCACGAATACATGCTTTTCGCGCAGTTATAAGAGAAAAAGATTTGACGCGTATCAGAGGAACACTTGTAAAACCGATGTGTTGTGATTTAGCTCGTTTCGGTCTAAAACAGCTTGTTTCGCTGTATTAAGCAAGAATACGTGCTTTTCGCGCAGTTATAAGAGAAAAAGTTTTGACGCGTGTCACAGGGACACGTGTAAAACCGATGTGTTCAGATATAGCTCGTTTTGGTATAAAACAGCTTGTTTCGTTGTTTTAAGCACGAATACATGCTTTTCGCGCAGTTATAGAAGAAAAACTTTTGACGCGTAATAGAGAGACACTGATAAATCCGATGTGTTCAGATTTAGCTAATCTCGGTCTAAAACAGCTTGTTTCGTTGTATTAAGCACGAATACATGCTTTTCGCGCAGTTATAAGAGAAAAAGTTTTCACGCGTATCAGAGGAACACTTGTAAAACCGATGTGTTGTGATTTAGCTCGTTTCGGACTAAAACAGCTTGTTTCGTTGTATTAAGCACGAATACATGCTTTTCGCGCAGTTATAAGAGAAAAAGTTTTGACGAGTATCACGTGGATACTTGTAAAACCGATGCGTTCAAATACAGCTCGTTTCGGTCTAAAACAGCTTGTTTCGTTTTATTAAGCACAAATACATGCTTCTCGCGCAGTTATAAGAGAAAAAGTTGTGACACGTGTCACAGGAACACTTGTAAAACCGATGTGTTCAGATTTAGCTCGTTTCGGTCTAAAACAGCTTGTTTCGCTGTAGTAAGCACGAATACATAGTTTTCGCGCAGTGATAAGAGAAAAAGTTTTAAAGGCGTGTCACAGGGACACTTGTAAAACCGACGTGTTCAGATTTAGCTCGTTTCGGTCTAAAACAGCTTGATTCGTTGTATTAAGCACGAATACATGCTTTTCGCGCAGTTATAAGAGAAAAAGTTTTGACGAGTATCACGTGGATACTTGTAAAACCGATGCGTTCAGATACAGCTTGTTTCGGTCTAAAACAGCTTGTTTCGTTTTATTAAGCACGAATACATGCTTTTCCCGCAGTTATAACAGAAAAAGTTTTGACGCGTATCAGAGGAACACTTGTAAAACCGATGTGTTGTGATTTACCTCGTTTCGGTCTAAAACAGCTTGTTTCGCTGTATTAAGCAAGAATACATGCTTTTCGCGCAGTTATAAGAGAAAAAGTTGTGACGCGTGTCACAGAAACACTTGTAAAACCGGTGTTCAGATTTAGCTCGTTTCGGTCTAAAACAGCTTGTTTCGTTGTATTAAGCACGAATACATGCTTTTCGCGCAGGTATAAGAGAAAAAGTTTTAAAGGCATGTCACACGGACACTTGTAAAACCGATGTGTTCAGATTTACCTCGTTTCGGTCTAAAACAGCTTGTTTCGCTGTATTAAGCAAAAATACATGCTTTTCGCGCAGTTATAAGAGAAAAAGTTTTGGCGCGTGTCACAGGGACACTTCTAAAACCGATGTGTTCAGATCTAGCTCGTTTTGGTGTAAAACAGCTTGTTTCGTGGTATTAAGCACGAATACATGCTTTTCGCGCAGTTATAAGAGAAAAAGTTTAGACGCGTATCAGAGGAACACTTGTAAAACCGATGTGTTGTGATTTAGCTCGTTTCGGTCTAAAACAGCTTGTTTCGCTGTATTAAGCAAGAATACATGCTTTTCGCGCAGTTATTAGAGAAAATGTTTTGACGAGTATCACGTGGAACACTTGTAATACCGATGTGTTGTGATTTGTCTCGTTTCGGTCTAAAACAGCTTGTTTCGTTGAACTAAGCACGAATACATGCTTTTCGCGCAGTTATAAGAGAAAAAAGTTTTGACGCGTATCAGAGTAACACTTGTAAAACCGATGTGTTGTGATTTAGCTCGTTTCGGTCTAAAACAGCTTGTTTCGCTGTATTAAGCAAGAATACATGCTTTTCGTGCAGTTATAAGAGAAAAAGTTTTGACGCGTGTCACAGGGACACTTGTAAAACCGATGTGTTCAGATTTAGCTCGTTTCGGTCTAAAACAGCTTGTTTCGTTGTATTAAGCACGAATACATGCTTTTCGCGCAGTTATAAGAGAAAAAGTTTAGACGCGTATCAGAGGAACACTTGTAAAACCGATGTGTTGTGATTTAGCTCGTTTCGGTCTAAAACAGCTTGTTTCGTTGTATTAAGCAAGAATACATGCTTTTCGCGCAGTTATAAGATAAAAAGATTTGACGCGTATCAGAGGAACACTTGTAAAGCCGATGTGTTGTGATTTAGCTCCTTTCGGTCTAAAACAGCTTGCTTCGCTGTATTAAGCAGGAATACATGCTTTTCGCGCAGTTATAAGAGAAAAAGCTTTAAAGGCCTGTCACAGGGACACTTGTAAAACCGATGTGTTCAGATTTACCCCGTTTCGGTCTAAAACAGCTTGTTTCGTTAGACTAAGCACGAATACATGCTTTTCGCGCAGTTATAAGAGAAAAAAGTTTTGACGCGTATCAGAGGAACACTTGTAAAACCGATGTGTTGTGATTTAGCTCGTTTCGGTCTAAAACAGCTTGTTTCGCTGTATTAAGCAAGAATACGTGCTTTTCGCGCAGTTATAAGATAAAAAGTTTTGACGCGTGTCACAGGGACACGTGTAAAACCGACGTGTTCAGATTTAGCTCGTTTCAGTCTAAAACAACTTGATTCGTTGTATTAAGCACGAATACATGCTTTTCGCGCAGTTATAAGAGAAAACGTTTTGACGAGTATCACGTGGATACTTGTAAAACCGATGCGTTCAGATACAGCTCGTTTCGGTCTAAAACAGCTTGTTTCGTTTTATTAAGCACGAATACATGCTTTTCGCGCAGTTATAAGAGAAAAAGTTTTGACGCGTGTCACAGGGACACTTGTAAAACCGATGTGTTGTGATTTAGCTCGTTTCGGTCTAAAACAGCTTGTTTCGTTGTATTAAGCAAGAATACATGCTTTTCGCGCAGTTATAAGAGAAAAAGTTTTGACGCGCCTCAGAGGAAACCTTGTAAAACCGATGTGATGTGATTTAGCTCGTTTCGGTCTAAAACAGCTTGTTTCGCTGTATTAAGCAAAAATACATGCTTTTCGCGCAGTTATAAGAGAAAAAGTTTTGACGCGTGTCACAGGGACACTTGTAAAACCGATGTGTTCAGATTTAGCTCGTTTCGGTCTAAAACAACTTGTTTCGTTGTATTAAGCACGAATACATGCTTTTCGCGCAGTTATAAGAGAAAAAAGTTTTGACGCGTATCAGAGGAACACTTGTAAAACCGATGTGTTGTGATTTAGCTCGTTTTGATCTAAAACAGCTTGTTTCGCTGTATTAAGCAAGAATACGTACTTTTCGCGCAGTTATAAGAGAAAAAGTTTTGACGCGTGTCACAGGGACACTTGTAAAACCGATGTGTTCAGATCTAGCTCGTTTTGGTGTAAAACAGCTTGTTTCGTTGTATTAAGCACGAATATATTTCGCGCAGTTATAAGAGAAAAAGTTTAGACGCGTATCAGAGGAACACTTGTAAAACCGATGTGTTGTGATTTAGCTCGTTTCGGTCTAAAACAGCTTGTTTCGTTGTATTAAGCAAGAATACATGCTTTTCGCGCAGTTATAAGAGAAAAAGTTTTGACGCGTATCAGAGGAACACTTGTAAAACCGATGTGTTGTGATTTAGCTCGTTTCGGTCTAAAACAGCTTGTTTCGCTGTACTAAGCAAGAATACATGCTTTTCGCGCAGTTATTAGAGAAAAAGTTTTGACGAGTATCACGTGGAACACTTGTAATACCGATGTGTTGTGATTTGTCTCGTTTCGGTCTAAAACAGCTTGTTTCGTTGAACTAAGCACGAATACATGCTTTTCGCGCAGTTATAAGAGAAAAAAGTTTTGACGCGTATCAGAGTAACACTTGTAAAACCGATGTGTTGTGATTTAGCTCGTTTCGGTCTAAAACAGCTTGTTTCGCTGTATTAAGCAAGAATACATGCTTTTCGTGCAGTTATAAGAGAAAAAGTTTTGACGCTTGTCACAGGGACACTTGTAAAACCGATGTGTTCAGATTTAGCTCGTTTCGGTCTAAAACAGTTTGTTTCGTTGTATTAAGCACGAATACATGCTTTTCGCGCAGTTATAAGAGAAAAAGTTGTGACGCGTGTCACAGGGACACTTGTAAAACCGATGTGTTCAGATTTAGCTCGTTTCGGTCTAAAACAGCTTGTTTCGTTGTATTAAGCAAGAATACATGCTTTTCGCGCAGTTATAAGAGAAAAAGTTTAGACGCGTATCAGAGGAACACTTGTAAAGCCGATGTGTTGTGATTTAGCTCCTTTCGGTCTAAAACAGCTTGTTTCGCTGTATTAAGCAGGAATACATGCTTTTCGCGCAGTTATAAGAGAAAAAGTTTTAAAGGCCTGTCACAGGGACACTTGTAAAACCGATGTGTTCAGATTTACCCCGTTTCGGTCTAAAACAGCTTGTTTCGTTAGACTAAGCACGAATACATGCTTTTCGCGCAGTTATAAGAGAAAAAAGTTTTGACGCGTATCAGAGGAACACTTTTAAAACCGATGTGTTGTGATTTACCTCGTTTCGGTCTAAAACAGCTTGTTTCGCTGTATTAAGCAAGAATACGTGCTTTTCGCGCCGTTATAAGATAAAAAGTTTTGACGCGTGTCACAGGGACACGTGTAAAACCGACGTGTTCAGATTTAGCTCGTTTCGGTCTAAAACAACTTGATTCGTTGTATTAAGCACGAATACATGCTTTTCGCGCAGTTATAAGAGAAAACGTTTTGACGAGTATCACGTGGATACTTGTAAAACCGATGCGTTCAGATACAGCTCGTTTCGGTCTAAAACAGCTTGTTTCGTTTTATTAAGCACGAATACATGCTTTTCGCGCAGTTATAAGAGAAAAAGATTTGACGCGTATCAGAGGAACACTTGTAAAACCGATGTGTTGTGATTTAGCTCGTTTCGGTCTAAAACAGCTTGTTTCGCTGTATTAAGCAAGAATACGTGCTTTTCGCGCAGGTATAAGAGAAAAAGTTTTGACGCGTGTCACAGGGACACGTGTAAAACCGATGTGTTCAGATATAGCTCGTTTTGGTATAAAACAGCTTGTTTCGTTGTTTTAAGCACGAATACATGCTTTTCGCGCAGTTATAGAAGAAAAACTTTTGACGCGTAATAGAGACACTGATAAATCCGATGTTTTCAGATTTAGCTAATCTCGGTCTAAAACAGCTTGTTTCGTTGTATTAAGCACGAATACATGCTTTTCGCGCAGTTATAAGAGAAAAAGTTTTCACGCGTATCAGAGGAACACTCTTGTAAAACCGGTGTTGTGATTTAGCTCGTTTCGGACTAAAACAGCTTGTTTCGTTGTATTAAGCACGAATACATGCTTTTCGCGCAGTTATAAGAGAAAAAGTTTTAAAGGCGTGTCACAGGGACACTTGTAAAACCGATGTGTTCAGATTTACCCTCGTTTTGGTCTAAAACAGCTTGTTTCGTTGAGCTAAGCACGAATACATGCTTTTCGCGCAGATATAAGAGAAAAAAGTTTTGACGCGTATCAGAGGAACACTTTTAAAACCGATGTGTTGTGATTTAGCTCGTTTCGGTCTAAACAGCTTGTTTCGCTGTATTAAGCAAGAATACATGCTTTTCGCGCATTCATAGGAGAAAAAGTTTTGACGCGTGTCACAGGGACACTTGTAAAACCGATGTGTCAGATTTAGCTCGTTTCGGTCTAAAACAGCTTGTTTCGTCGTATTAAGCAGGAATGCATGCTTTTCGCGCAGTTATAAGAGAAAAAGTTTAGACGCGTATCAGAGGAACACTTGTAAAACCGATGTGTTGTGATTATGCTCGTTTCGGTCTAAAACAGCTTGTTTCGTTGTATTAAGCAAGAATACATGCTTTTCGCGCAGTTATAAGAGAAAAAGTTTTGACGCGTATCAGAGGAACACTTGTGAAACCGATGTGTTGTGATTTAGCTCGTTTCGGTCTAAAAGAGCTTGTTTCGCTGTATTAAGCAAGAATACATGCTTTTCGCGCAGTTATAAGAGAAAAAGTTTTGACGCGTGTCACAGGGACACTTGTAAAACCGATGTGTTCAGATTTAGCTCGTTTCGGTCTAAAACAGCTTGTTTCGTTGTATTAAGCATGAATACATGCTTTTCGCGCAGTTATAAGAGAAAAAGTTTTGACGCGTATCAGAGGAACACTTGTACAACCGATGTGTTCAGATTTACCTCTTTCGGACTAAAACAGCTTGTTTCGTAGTATAAGCACGAATACATGCTTTTCGCGCAGTTATAAGAGAAAAAGTTTTAAAGGCGTGTCACAGGGGACACCTTGTAAAACCGATGTGTTCAGATTTACCTCGTTTTGGTCTAAAACAGCTTGTTTCGTTGAACTAAGCTCGAATACATGTTTTTCGCGCAGTTATAAGAGAAAAAAGTTTTGACGCGTGTCAGAGTTACACTTGTAAAACCGATGTGTTGTGATTTAGCTCGTTTTGGTCTAAAACAGCTTGTTTCGCTGTATTAAGCAAGAATACGTGCTTTTCGCCCAGTTATAAGAGAAAAAGTTTTGACGGTGTCACAGGGACACTTGTAAAACCGATGTGTTCAGATTTAGCCTCGTTTCGGTCGTAAAACAGCTAGTTTCGTTAGTACTAAGCACGAATACAAGCTTTTTCGCGCAGTTATAAGAGAAAAAAAGTTTTGACGCGTATCAGAGGAACACTTGTAAAACCGATGTGTTGTGATTTAGCTCGTTTCGATCTAAAAACAGCTTGTTTCGGCTGTATTAAGCAAGAATACATGCTTTTCGCGCAGTTATAAGAGAAAAAGTTTTGACGACGTATCACGAGGAACACTTG